>NC_091928.1:26067387-26229887 GCF_041260155.1 Ptychodera flava | reverse complement strand
ACATGCCATGATGAGGTACAAAATGCGAAAATTTGGACATGCGGACTTGGCATTCATAATTACGAAATGCCATGATGAGGTACAAAATGCGAAAATTTGGACATTATGGAAGACCGGTCACGACATGCGACATGCGAGTTTTTTTTAAACTGCGACCTGGGAGTTCTTAAACTGCGACATGCGAGTTTTTAAACTGCGACGTGCGAGTGTCAAAATAATATGGCGTTTGCATACATGTCATTTCGTTCTCCTCCTAACGATGGATTAGGCCTACAGAGGTAGAGACGAGCTTATTTCTGCATACTTCTACAATGGATACACCCTGGGAGAAATAGCGGCCACGTTAGGACTCAGACATGTATGGAAGAGCGGTCACGACCTGCGTCTTTAACTGTGATCTGCGACCTAACCCTAACCCTACCCTAACCCTAACCCTAACCCCTAACGCTAACTAACCCTAAGTTATGCCGTTACAATTTTTCTGTCCCTTGGCCTAACCTCCAGGGTTGAGAGCGAAGTAAGGCGTTTTACGAGAGAAAACCTAACTCATAACCCTAACCCTAACCCTAACCCCTAACCCTAACCGCAGATCGCAGTTTTAAAAACTCACATGTCGTGACCGGTCTTCCATAGGACATGCGGACTTGACATTCATAATTACGAAATGCCATGATGAGGTACAAAATGCGAATATTTGGACATGCGGACTTGACATTCTTACATAAAGAATGCGAGAATTTGCTATGGGGACATTCAATGCGAAGTTACATTTGATCATGCGCAATGAAGACCCGCGATGCAACATGCAGACATGCCATTATGCGATGCAAAATGCAGACATGCATTCTGCGATGCAAAATGCGGACATGCCATTATGCGATGCAGAATGCCGACATGAGGAGTAGAAGCTTTGAATTAGGCTACCTTTTCCAGCAAGCTAGGGGGTCACCTTATATCCACAATGCATCTGTCTTTCAACTACTAGTATTTGCAAACATGGCGTCGAGTGTGGTTCTCCGAGCCCTGGAGCTGGTACAAGTGAGGTCGATGAGCGACAACGCAATGCGTTGCAAGCACCTACTGCCATGGAGAAGTTGAATTTACAAAGATACGGACTCGGTATAAAAAGGCCCGTTTCACGGATGAAAATGGCGACTACAATCACGTCCAAAAAATTTGGAAACAATTTCCAAAGCTGAAATCTGTTGGTGGTGTTTTGCTATATCAGTCGGCAGGTAGCTGTCAATTGGACCCAATGCCGATTGGACCTGAGTCAATTGGACCCAACGCCGAGTCGCCAAGTGGCTGAAGAGCAGGTGTTGTGCCCCTAACCTTACTTCTATACGATACTTCAGATTATATTGCATAGTTTTATTTCGATTTAAAACAGTCGCTGGTCTTTATAATTTTGCGACGACATTCTCTTAGACTCGGAGACGGCAACGCGGTCCACAGCGCTAGGTAAAGTACAGTAACTACCGCAGTCATCTGAGAATTGGACGTAAATTGCCATCGGGCTCAAATTATAAAATTGGGTTTACTACAGATGTTGATTATACAACAATACAGAAGAAGTGACAATTGTTTATTTGTTATCTTATTTACTTTCTAGTCTGCACGGATGTATATTCAGAATGGGTTCATCAGATTTTAAGACATATGATACAGATTTGCTATGGTGACTTTGATGCTGTTTTGTCAGTGGCACATGATGATCATTTTCCAAAAGGGTTTTTAAAGAATGCCATTGAAAGGTTTTCTTTTAGTAGTTGCTCTTCCAAAGAACATTATCACAATGTTTTGACTGATTAATCAGAAAGATTTTCTTTGTGTAGTGTTTTGATTGTGAAAAACAACTGACATACATTTCCTCATCTTTTTGCAGATTAACATGAAAGCAGATATTTTAATCGAAATTTTGGCAGGGAATGTTGGCAGAGATGAAGTAATAAGAAGGCTTAGACATCACCATCGTGATTCCAATCAGGTGTTTTATGATTTGTCAGCTATAAGTGGCAAGTAAGCAAAACATATACATACATATTTTTTTAGCTACTATAGACTAATAGTCTATAGAAGCTATTGGGATAGGTATCCGTCTGGCATCCATAGTCAGTTTGTATGTATGTATGTTTGTATGTATATATGTATGTCCGTTTGTGAGGATGTCCGTCCACTCAAATATCTGGGGAACTGTAGTACTTACAGACTTGCTATTTCCTGTGTTGATGAACATATGATTATGACAAAATATCTTTTTTAGTTTTTAGCTCATATTTGGTTTTGTATATAAATACCAAAAAGAGCTTACATGATGAGTCGGTGGCGTCTGTCTGTATGTACCGGTATGTATGTATGTGGATAAGTATGTGCGGATGTATGTCCGTCACACACAAAGGCTACCATACCGCCAAAGCTACCATCTCAGTATTTGGTGTACAGGTAGATGCAGGGGTTGAGATGTGACGTTGTTCAAATGAACACGTCAGTGTCAAAAATGTGCAAATGAGGTAAGAAAAAGGGAAATTCTGCTAAAGTGTAGGAGTGATGGCATGCCAGTTAAAGACAGGCTAACTCCACAGACCTTGAGTCATTTCCTGTCATTGTTTATGAACTGTTACATATTAACAGACCTGCTCAAATCATAGACAGTAGAGGGGGGAAGACTGTCTATGCTCAAACTAAGAGGGGCTAGCTGTTTCTGCTATGCATGTTGCTAAAGTTGACCTCCAGTACCTAAAGTTTCAGACCTTATTTACTTTTGTTATTCTTGTTTTTCTGGCTTAAATACTTCTTGTTGTTTTCCTGGTTGTACTGTGCAGAAATCATTGTCATAACATCAACGTAGAATTATCCTGCACTGAACAGATAGAAGCAACATTTATTGTTGATCTTTGGTACCCAAACTGGTATATACCAATTATGATCAAATTTGAGCGACACCGTATGATTGCGGTATTTTTTAATATTGTTGAAAATATGCAAATTAGCTCAAAAAAGTCACACAGTGCTTTCAAAACAGTCACAACAGTCATATACCCACTATCAGCACTCACAGTACCAGCTACAAGCATCGACATGTATGTCAAAGAAAGTTTATTTTCACACTCCTCATATGATGCAAGTTTTGCAAAGATGACTACGTGGTAGACTTTACCAGTTCAAGCCTCTTGTATGTGTCCAACTAAAGTTATGCTGAGTATGACACTGGGTTGAAATTGGACTCTTAGTCTAAGTAAAATAGACAGTGAGATACTGTACAACATAGAATTGAAAAATGAAGAATAATCATCAAAAACATTGACATTTGCCCATTTTATATTCCAGATGAAAACCACGATGAAGCGACAAATTCAGTTCAAGATGTGATGGGTTCTACATCCATGGCATCAACATCAACAGACCATGGACCTACAAGTGGTAAGCTAAATGATACATTTCCCTGTACACAAAGAACAGCGTGACAGTAATAATATCTGTTATCATATACCTAGATTCACGTGCCTATATAAAGCTTCGTGAGAAAGCACCCTCACATCCATGCATTTTTTTAACGTATCACTCCCCAGCCCAGTGCCCAAATTTGGATGAACGTGTTGAATTCTGCACGTCCAAATATGGGCAATGGTGTTCACTGTTGAACTATATGAACTGCTTCAATACTTGTTACAACGCGTGTTGCTATCGGGGAATGTTATATTTGTACATAAAGTCAAAGCGAGATTAGGAAAACGTCTGCTCGCTAAGATTGTATAGTGGCGACAGTGGAGTCGGGCTGGTGACATGTAATATTTCTAAAGTCAAGTGAAATCCATCGTAGGCCTATCCTATGTGTGTGCCAAATGACACTAATTTACATCACGCATTTGTCCTTCTTTAATACACCTTGATTACAACCTGGATCTCTGTTGCTCATGTATGAAGCTTTGCGTGTTCTAGACTTCTACAGGTTAACAAATGACGTCATTATGTAAGTAAATCAACTATGTGAAGAGGCCATTGCTTTTCTGAAAAATTGACACAAATGGCAATGAATATTTGATATCGCACAAATTTTTATCTCAGAACAAATCTTAATATTATGTTAAGTACATATTTATCATTCCATACTGTATATGATAAAACCTTTACGGCCCTGATACAAGTTTTGCGGACCATAGTCACACGGCATATGGGCCCTCACACTCGGGCCCTTCCGCCGTACGACTTTGGCCTGCTAAACTCGTATCAGGGCCGTAAAGATTATTACTTAAGGTCCATGCATCCTTCAATCATCAGACAAATGAAGTTAAAGGATCCTTACCCCACTTTCTTTTAAATCTTTGGGACAAACCATTCTATTTGTATGTGGTGTTAAACTTTGATAAATAATATTTGTTTTGGTGGCGACATTTTGAAACCAACTCAGATTGTTTGTTTAACAGCAAAGATTTCTCAGTATTGATAATGTGCAGCTTTTCTGATATGCAGAGATTGCATCGCTTGCTTATGTTAGAGTAGCTCGTCAATAATTGACCATGAAATGTCATGAAATGTCTGTCTGTTTGCCTGTATGTGTGTATGTGTGTCTGTATGTATGTGTCTGTCTGTATGTATATACGTATATACGTATGTATGTACTATCTGTCTGTCTATCTATCTGTCAGTCTGTCTGTCTGCAGTTACACAATTAGATATTTACCCATTTCAACAACATGTATGTCTGTAAGTATGTCTGTGTGTATGTATGTACGTATGTATGTATGTATGCATGTATCAAAACCTCAAAACCACAGCACCTGCCATCTTATTCTTCTGTGTACAGGTGGGCCCTGGGTTGGAGATTTGAATTTGGTAAAATATCAAAATGTCAATGTCAAAAATTTTGCAAATGAGTCAAAAAAAGTAAAATCCTGCAAAGTGCTGAAGCTCCGTAACTACTGGCCAGATTGACTGAAACTTGGTATGCATGTACCTAAGGGTAACCTTAGTTGTGAGTCTTATAATTTGTATTTTTAGTCAAATTTCCCCATTTGTGGTAAAAAAAAAAAATTTATCTGAAATTGCTTGTCCACTTCTTTTGAAAGTTGGTATGAATGTTCACAGGGGTAAACCTTGGTAAGTATGTCCAAATTGTGACAAACCATGAAACGTAATCATGTAATCGAAGTAGCCAATAACAACCGGGGCTGCGTCATCAACGATTACTTGTCACTCAGGACAGTCATTTTACGATCACGATCAGTAGGAATTGTTTAGATCATGCAAATGTTATGTAATCAAAGTTACTTGTCTTTTTTTTTCTTCAGACACTGCAAAACACACCTTCTGCTATGACACCCCTGGAAACACTTGAAGAATGGAGGAAAACAACTATCAATGTGCATGCTAGACCACCAAAGATATACTACATCCGAGATACCAAGTCACCATTTCAACAAATGTTTGGCATTTATGAGAAGAAAGTTGATCTTTTCATTCATCAATCTGTAACATTAATTTCTGGTATTAAGGAAGAGGCTGCAGTGGATGTTTGAGATCCATCCAGAGAGTTCTTCCACCTGACATTTCAAAGTACACTGACAAGAAACACAGAGGAACCTTTGTATGAGGGAAAAATGGAACATCTGTTACAAGTACTAAAACAATCAGTTATAAGTCAGGAACTTTTTGAACTTGTTGGTAAAGGAATTGCACAAGGATTAAAACTGATATGACACCAATAAGTCTTGCAATTACATGTAACACATGCATTTGCACTCTATTTTTTCATGTTTAGCTACATTGTTGCAAACTTAAATGCTGAACTTTTGTTTCATGTCACTGCTGAAGAATGCTGCTAAATTGTGGGGAAAGATTCTGTGTTATATCCCCACGGATACTGTCCAGGGGGACTTATAGTTTTGGTTGTGTGCGTGCGTGCATCCGTTCATGGAGATATTTCAGAGGCGTCTGGAGCGATTTCATTCAAACTTGGTACAAGGGTTACTCCTTATGTCAGGCATATGCACATCAAATTGTTTTGCGATCCGACCAAATATGGCCGTGTGACAGTCATTTTATTGAGAAAGTGGGGACTATGTCACTGACAATGACTTTTTGAAAAAGAGCTCTATTTCTAAAGCGACTGCACTAAATTTAATGAAACTTTGTGAAGATGTTTGTCACACAAAGCTCTGATAGCACACAGTCAGTATTGCATCAATTAATTGCTATTTTGCATTTTTAATGAACTTTCCTAATTAGGGGGCTTTGTCCAGAAATACTGCATCAAATTTGATGAAACATGATACAGATGTTGATCTTTCAGTACTGTAATACTGTGAGAAGTCATTAAGCAGTATCAAGTCAATTGATTGCTATGTTGCATATTTAATGAACTTTCATGTGTATTAATGTATGTTTGTATATGTATTATATATATATATGTGTATGTATGTGTGTCTTTTGATGTGATATCTCAATAACAGATGATCAGATTCTGTATGGTTTAATAAACAGTGTTGTGTAAATCAGGCATACAACTCAGTATGTATATTTGTTGATACACCAATTCAAACCAAATATGACCACACTGTCCTTGATGGTATTTTTCTTGTGTCTGTCAAATTGTTCAGTGAAGTACAATTTATATCTTGTGCCATATGCATTTCTCATTTGCAGGAAAATGTCATCTATCATTGCTATGTCAGATTGGATAGTACAGAAAAATGACTCCTGAAGGATTAATATTTATCACTCTACCATCTACAATAGGATTACTTTAAAATGCTTGTAAAATGTTCTTATATCTTCTCAAAAGACAGTCAAAAATTCACAAAAGCAATGACATTAGGAAACTCACAGAAGACAATGAATACCTTCCTTGTATTATTATGTGTAATTTTCATTGATTAGCTAATATATTCATGACAGTATTCTATTATCATATGTTCAAGAGTAAAACCATATTTATAGTTGCACATATACTCTACTCTTTAATCACACCATGCTTACAGTAAACATTTCTTTCACAGATACCACTTTTACCAGCTTAGATTGTACAAAATATCAAAGTGGTGATGTTATGCTCTTTTTGCGTCATTTATGGCATGATTATTATCGAGAAATATTCCTGTTCAGTTAAGGTTTTAAGAATTTGTGAGTTTATGCATTTTCTGTGACATAGTATTTACATGAACACTGCCACTCTCACTTCAGCAGTTCCTTTTACATGAAAGGAAAACTGAGTATGTACACCTGTTTTTTTCTCAATATATTGCGCTTAATATCATTTTACATTGAATGAACGAGTAATGCAACAACATTCGACTGTTTTTTTCTTGCTTGTTTCACTTCATTGCATTTACAAAGTGTAACAAGTCTGTAATTTTTACACTGCAATTTATCCCAAGCAGTCTTTCTTTATGTTTTTACATGAAGAGAAGCATCATTTAGTTCAGGTATTATGTGATACTTTCACTATATTAGTAAGAGCAATGCAGAAAAACGTTTCGTTTCTTCTTTTTCGGTAAAGATAAAAGTCTTTTTTGTTTGGCTTTAACCTTCAAGTGTATTGTCTTTTGCATCTTCATGTAATGGAATGATTGTTGAGTTAATAAAGTGGAAGATTTCAAAATATTACATTGTCATAATTCACCAAATGATAATAGCACTGACACTAACACTTACAAGCGTCACTATTAGACACAGCACAAGTTATATATCATTAACTCTGAATAGTCTGAGTTCAGCAGCCTTGAATTGAGAATCTTGTCAACACTAGCACAAATGACAAAATGTAAAAAAATAAAACCATTGATAATTTTCACCACCATTGATAACAAACGATCATGATTTTAACCTAAACTAGCAAAAATTTGCCCTAAAAACACACTACTGATATTTTTGCCACAATATTCACAAATAAACCCATGTTCATCCCCAGTACTCTGTATACTAGATGTTAAACTTATTGAAAGAGTGGTGTCTGGGAGATTTTTGCCCAAAAATGTTTCAAAAATACAATCTTGCTGATTTTGTCATGATCAGTTTAACTTAAGTAATCTCCTTTGAGGTGCATAAAAATTTTAAATTAATCACACAGGTGATTCCTAAGAAAGTGAATTTTGAGAATGGAGAAAATTGCCTAAAAATTTAAAACATTTGTAGTTTCATTGCAATTTGAGCAAATCTGCCTCAAATCACCCCTGAGGTTATAGACACTAAATGTCAAGACTATTTGAGCAGGTTTTGAACAATGTCTCTTTAAATTTACCATTTTTGCAGTTTGTACAGCTCATTTGCATATCTCCGATGTTAATACACAAAAAATAATCTGTCCCAATCCCCTTACATACCTTCACAGCAACTATCAGAGTAATGAATACAGCACTTTTCAACTTTCACAGTTGATGGACAGACAGACAAGCATACCAATATAACTACGACAGATACTGTACCTACAATATGTTACCTTGTCACAATTTCACAGAATAGTAGCTAAAATTCATAGATTTGTAGGCAAAAACCTAAACGGTAAAGTCCTACTGGTGTTCAAATACAGTGTTCTTTGTTCATGAAACCTCCAAAAAACCTGTGCATGTGTGAATGCAAATCCAAGAATGTAATTACTCAGGCCTTGTGATAAGTCTAGTAAATCATACACTTTATACTATCCCTATTCTTAGCATTTTGTGGTAAAGAGCAAACATATATTTGAACCATATGTGGTACAAAGACATTGCAAACATCTACCAATTCACACATGTTGCTAGGTTTTTAGTGATTGACAGTTTATGGCATTACATACTCTGTGCTTCCTATGCTTGCAGAACAAGACTGATGAGGTTTTCCCCTTGAATAAGTTAAGCCTGGTTTAAAATCACTACACATGTCAAACTTATTAAGTCCATATCACTGGGTATAAGTGTGGCCAATACTGCCACCAGGGTTGGGGGTGTATGGGTCCCACCACAAGTTTCTTGTTGTTGTTGTTGTTTATTTTGATAGTTTGGAGTATGATATGTATTGCCAATGAAGATTTATACCATCAACCTAAAGGGTCTTGGTCTTATGAAACTGGTTTTCTGAAGATTTTTTGTTGAGGTTGTTCTCTTCACTCAGTGACACTTTATCATAGACCCTAGTTTCCTCTACAGGCTATGACTGCATGCATAGTGTCATGTATTTGTCCTGTGATAATCTCATGCTGTTTCATCATGAGTGTGACTGCCTATTGCACTAAGGAAAGCAAGCAAGTTGTAAGTTGCTAATCTCTGGCTGCTGTCATTAGATTATCACCATTGCTAGTGCATTTATTGTTGACAAAAGACCAAGATGCAAAACAATCAGGAGATAAAGTTTTATTGGCAATGTACACATCATACTCATATTATATACTACAACTTATATAAATAAATTAAAGCTGCAAGCTGCGTTGGCAGGCCCAGGCAGTTGCCATGGTTTCAGATGCTTGCAATGATGATACTATGAGCAAAGTTTTAAATGGTTTTTGGTTTTTCTAATGATTATTTCTGAACACTTTATTATTTAGATTTCGCTGGTAATGGTAGGTGTAACGCAAAACCCAACTGGTTGCCAAACAATGTAACCGATGTAAATGCCTTTGCAAACTTGAAAGTGCTCAAAGTAAGGATGACACGAGGAAACTCAGTTCAATTGGGACAAAGATTTTTAAAGATTAAATTTGAATTTCAATATCAGTGCAGCAAACAAAGTCTGGGAAAGTGAGACTAACCACTTACTATATCTAAAGAAAGACAATACCACACTTTGTACAATTTTATGATAAGTACACACAAGCCAAATTTACTGCATATAAAGTGTGTGATTTTTAACTGTCATAATTTTGATACCATGACACAGCACTCAATTTTAAAATATATAAGAAATACTTGACATTTAACCATCTATTGTACTGGTCAGAATTTTTTCATCCATTGGAACAGTACAGTATGGCTTCATGTAGTCATGTTTGTTATTTGCTACACAATGATACATGAAAGACTGTTTACAGATCTACACTGAGGTAGCGTCACAAATGCTATCTGTTCTCATACTTGTATGAGTATTGTGAAAATTGAAGTTTAAGCGATTGTTCATAAATGCATATATTTATTGTTATTGTAAATTGTGTGGTACTGTTCTTCCAAGTCTTAATAACTGTGGCTATCCATCCATTGTAAAATATATAGCAAAAATACTATGCATGGATCAGAGTGAGTGCTGTCACTTGCACATCAATTAATACTTTATTCGCAGTGTACACAACAGGTACAATCAATGTCTCATTAGAGATGTTCCCAAACATTGCTCCTTGTTCAAATATGCCAGGCGCTTTTTTCACATCAAAATTCATAGACTGCATACTGGTCATGTTAATTTATTTAATGAACTATACAAAATTTTCATCGCTTGAATGCAGTAAGCTACCTTTACAAACAACAGTGACCATCACTGTTAATATCAGCCACAAACAACAGGAGGATAATATGTATGTTGTTCACATCTAAGGGCAGCACGTATCATGCTTCAGTTTTCCTGCAAACACAGACATATGCCATCAAATGTCACATGCAGCCCTAAAAACATTTTGATTACACAGTTGGTACTTGATCCTCAGTAATGCTGAATGAGGGCCGTCCCCGGGAATTTGCTGGTTTCAACAGTGGTACTTCAAAACCATCATCACAGAGCTATCCAGAACATCAATGGCGTCAATGGCAAGCTGAACAGGGCTGACAACATCGTCGTCGATTATTCCAAAAGCATTCAAGTTAGAAAGAAGACGATGGACATTCACATATTTTCTTTGGAAGAAATCGTGAAACTGATCATCCATACGTTATGAATTGAGATCGTGAAGTAGAGATTGAATGCTCCTACTACATCGAGCGTACATGGCGATTTATAAAATCAGAGTTCAACGGATTGCTTGATTTTGACATGAGTAACTGGTGTCCTTGCTAGCTTACCACAGAAGGCCACACAAGCGCTTCTCTGATGCTCGTTCGTAATACCATAGACCCTTCATGGAGCTCAAGGGACCGTAGGATCGTACACTATAAATCAACAACTCTTATTCGAGGGCGACCATGTTTGCGAATGCACCGGTGCATTGTGGATATGAGGTGACCCCCTAGTTTGCTGGAAAAGGTAGCCTAATTGAAAGCTTCTACTCCTCATGTCGGCATTCTGCATCGCATAATGGCATGTCCGCATTTCGCATCGCAGAATGGCATGTCTGCATTTTGCATCGCATAAGGGGCGACGTCAAAAGTTCAATGTAGGATAAAAAACTTAATTCCCTTAGTTTCCCCCCCCCCCCCCACCCCCCCCCCCTAGAAACTTAATTGACTTATATTGAACCTGTTACCAGGCTCTTTCTATGTAAAGCGAAGCTAAGGATCAGTCAATTTAGGGGTGAAATAAAGTAATGCATCGTTAAGGCCCCACTAGCTGTAACTTTTGAAATTTGTTGACCTCAAATTATCTACCTATTCTCTCCTTTCTGAAATCTACCCTCTGAAGAGATATGAACTTTTACTGCATTGGGAAACCATTCCTTTCAGAAACATTTGACAAGTAAGTTAAAATTTTAACGGTCATTTTGATTTCCTGGCATTTTCAAAAATTGGTAATATTAAAAAGGAATCAGAACATACAATGTCATAATTGAAAAAATTCACCCCTATGTATTACAATTTGGACTACTCTGTGCAGTTTATATGAAGATTTCAGTGCACGTATGCATTAGTATCAAGGGTTTTAGCTTTTCTGCATGGCGCTGTGATTTAATGTTTGGGCAAACATTTAATCGCAGTGTAATCTTTATCTTGTTCAAAATTGCATGTATAGCCCCGGCAGGTAGTTAATAATAAGTGTGTACACATACCTAAATGACTACATTGTCACCAACTTATTTTAGTTTGAAAGTAAAATCATAAAAATAATGCTAAAAGATACAGCTAGTGGGGCTTAAGATTGGGAACACACTTTAACTTTGTGTTTCATCCAATGTAAATACAACATACTAACAACAAACTTGAAGTTTATCAATGAATGAACAAGAACAACAACAACAATAAAGTTCAGGTTTCTCCTTCTGGAGGAATAAAATCTATCTCAACTGTCCTGGTGGTTGTAACAACTCAGTTCACACTGCTCCATTCAGGCGGACTACACGTGCACCAGAAATGTAGCAAAATACAATTATAAATTCCGAGTGCAACCATAGACTGTAGAGAAACTACCGTTTATGGTGCAGCAGAAGCCAACAGCCTGCATTGTTTACACTAACTAGGCCAGGTGCAGCTATACACGTGTTAAAACAACTCCCTCCGCTGGCTTCAACACAAAAGTGTGCATTTCTGCTCTATTTTTTCAAAATATTCATTCCCCTGGCAATATTTACCTTAAATCGATTTGTAGGATAGAAAGTTTTTTAGGTCAAACCCCCCCCCACCCCCAAACTAAAAGAATTAAGTTTTTTATCCTTCATTGAACTTTTGACGTTGCCCCTAATGGCATGTCTGCATGTTGCATCGCGGGTCTTCATTGCGCATGATCAAATGTAACTTCGCATTGAATGTCCCCATAGCAAATTCTCGCATTCTTCATGTAAGAAAGTCAAGTCCGCATGTCCAAATATTCGCATTTTGTACCTCATCATGGCATTTCGTAATTATGAATGTCAAGTCTGCATGTCCAAATATTCGCATTTTGCATTTCATCATGGCATTTCGTAATTATGAATGTCAAGTCCGCATGTCCAAATTTTCGCATTTTGTACCTCATCATGGCATTTCGTAATTATGAATACCAAGTCCGCATGTCCAAATTTTCGCATTTTGTACCTCATCATGGCATGTCATAATTACGAATGTCAAGTCTGCATGTCCAAATATTCGCATTTTGCACCTCATCATGGCATGTCGTAATTATGAATGTCAAGTCTGCATGTCCAAATATTCGCATTTTGTACCTCATCATGGCATGTCGTAATTACGAATGTCAAGTCTGCATGTCCAAATTTTCGCATTTTGCATCTCATCATGGCATGTCGTAATTACGAATGTCAAGTCTGCATGTCCAAATTTTCGCATTTTGTACCTCATCATGGCATGTCGTAATTAAAAATGTCAAGTCTGCATGCCAAATGTTCGCATTTTGCATCTCATCATGGCATGTCGTAATTGCGAAAGGCATGTCGTAATTAAAGGCATTCAACGCCATACTACCACAAAATCAAGACAAGGTGCACGTGCAACCACAGCTGTATAGCTTGCCAGAAATTTTTAATGTCGAAACCGACAATATCCATTATACACAGATTTGCTGTACACGACTTACCTTAAGAACCTTTGAATCATGAGGAGTGGTTGGGGCAGCAGCTGAGCATTCTGCTGCCGTCATGGTGATACAGCCATTACCACTTACTAGTTTCTGTTGCAAAAGAAAACCAAAATGATAAGTAAATAAACATCGAAAAAACTACATCAGAAAAATGTCCAAAATAGTATATAGAACAATGTATAGATTCAGAAATCATTACTTACTGGCGTTACAGTACTGCAAGGTCGAATTCCAACATTGACCGAGGCTGCCTCCAAATCCACTGTGCTGGGCCATCGCTCATTTGCTTTCCAAGACACCTAGAAAAGAGACAGATAGATCAGAATTTAATTAATACGATAAATTAAATAACCACTATTCCGTAAATACAACTTTACATCGTCACATCCGCAAACAATAACAAAACGAGGACGGAAGACCATCGATATTTCACAGCAATCATTTGCGTGAAGATTTGACGTTTGAGCTTTGACCCATGACATTTCGTTTCAACGCCCTCCCCATATAAACAAACAATATCCTTCGTTCTAGTTACATGTAATAGTATAACATTAGTACGTACCTTTGAATACGCAGTCTCATCTAAAAACACAGTAAATTCTCGTTTAGAAGGTGCAGCCCGCACGCAATCAACACAAATCCGTGAAAGGTAATGCGCACCCAACTTTCTGAAGGCCCTCTTGAAAGGTTTCGAAACATATTTTGCTGGTTTTACAGTACTCGATGATGTCGGATGCCATCGTCCATGTAGCAGATTGCCACATTTTCTGAACGAAGATGAAGAACCAGTTTTATATCCAATTAAGAATGAGGCAAAGATATTACAAAATGCTATAAAATAAATAAGATAAACTGTCGACATAGGTTTTGACTCGCTCCAGGAAGCCATATACTGGCAGTTGTCGTCTGCTACATATCAAAATATCACAAACGGTGTCGTCATGGTTATTTACAACGTCATTGGCAGTATTGAATTCCATAGGGGCAAAGGTCATTTGAGAGACTAATATTCATATTTCGATATACAGGTAATTTTTTTTTGGCCTGTCAATCAATTTTTTTTCCAAAGGAAAAAGGAACTGCATTGGGGTGGGACGATATATTGACACGTGTTTTTTGCAGTGAGGGTTCATGTTGCTGCACTGATTGGTTGGAACCCAGAAGGAATCTATGGCAACGCCCTTCTTATGAATATTAATATATTTAAATGAGCACTCCTTTTATGGCGATCGGGCAGACTGATAGACAGTAGAGGGGGTGTTTTCAGACGGTATTCTTGCCTTTTACTGGCTGGTTTTGACTTAACCCCTTCACCACGGCTATGGGAATCTCCTTCGACTAACGTCCATAGTACGCCCGACAGCACGCTTGTCGCAACTTTGTTCGACGATATTTCGAAAATTTTCCATCCAAATTACAAATTGCCGACACCCATCAACAGCTTGGTTACTAGGGACTCACCATGACCAGAAATCCACTCAAATTCACTAAAAATATCACCCATTTTCGTAAAAGTAAAAACCAGCCCGTAAAATGCAGGAATCCTGTCTGAAAGCACCACAGCTACGGACCCACAGCTATTACATTACCTAAACGTTTCGTTTGAGACGCCATGCCGAGTTCCTTCTCAGTGGGTTCTAATACAGGGGTAGATTTAGATCAGACGCTACAAGACAGCAAACGATACAGAAAGTGTTCAACATACATTAGAACTGAACATTCATCTACATTGAAACGTTGAATATATTGTACAGTATAGCAGTCGAAAAATCCGAACTTCGGTCATATGTTTTCACCGTGACGTGACGCAACAAACATGGAGGTAGCTCCATGCAACAAATGACTCAATCGCCACGCTAAAACCCGAATGTTTCGCGAAGAGAATATAGAGAGGCCGTTGGGGATGTTGGGGGGTGTGTGTGCTAGAACTGCAACAAATCGACATCAAATTGTTCAAGTAGGTGACGGTTATATCAGTTCATTAAAGATAGAAATACTATCAAATTTTCAACACTAGTGGTTGAGCCGAAACAAAACTAAATCCCATGGTGTCCCACCAATCCACATAGTGGATCCATGGAGAAAAAAAACTATAATGTCCCCTACATCACGGACAAGGTCTCTACCTACAGGGATTGTTAACACTAGAGGAAATGGTTCAGGGTCCGGTTTTTGTCTCTAAAAAGTTGCCACAAGCTTTAACTAGCTGATAACTGTATGCATCCAATGTCTCTCTAGAGCAAAAAAAATTCTCATGCTTTTCTGATGCACCATAGGTACGATGTTGTTTGAACCTTTGTGTACATGTTCCTTTCACTATGTTACCCTGCACCACAATAGAGGGAAACACTGTGGACGAACACAAATCACCATACACAGACTTAGGTGGCTGCAAAGTTTGCAAGGACCAACGACCACCACAAGGGCCTTGGCTTCTTCCATGGCGTCTACACACGTGCTACTCCACTCTGCGTGGCAGGGCATAATACGGCTACGGCGTTGTCATAGCCGATCACTCTGGACTCATACCGGCCGTAGGGCCACTAGCTGACCATCACGCATCGGTTGATACCGTGATAGAAAATGCATTTAATAGTAATATCCGTGGCTTTAATTTTAGGTCACGCGTACGTCAGTCCAAGGAGGCAAAAAGTTCTCTTCTACCTCCATGGTTAGTCATGGAGCCAGGAGTGGAGCTAGTACCTCCATGATATACGGTAATCATTGAGAAATATCTTGGTCATTGCATGCTCACTGTGTTTCGAATGTCATTACACATGGCTTTGCTAAGTCTGCTTAGTTTTCCCCGTTTGATGAACGTTAGTGTTGTAATTATAGGGAAATTAGTGAAACCAACAAATTTGTCTTTCTTTATTCAGAGTGGCAACTGTCTGACAAAGAGCATGGAGCTAGCTCCATGCAAAGAGTAATCTGAATTTGCTGCCCACCTGTGGGGGTTGTCAACTTGATGTAATAGCCATTCCCCAGATTTCCATCTATAAAATGTGTGCATAAACAAGAAAAGTAGACTCATGAATTTTAATAGACGTGGTGGGTATGGCCGATATGATAACACTTACTACTTAAAGTGAAAATAATATCCGTTAAATGATTCTTAGCTTTAAACTCCCTTTTAAATGGTTTGAGAGTACAGAACTATGAATCCTTAAACATCTGTCTGAAGATTGCAGGATTCATGGCACTTATGTAACAGATATTATTACTTGTACGCGGAACAAATTGTGGTATTATTTTAACACTCTGCTTTTTGTGTCCAGCAGTTTAATATCCCCTTAAGATATATGTATAATAATTACAGTAAGAGATGTAAAACTTCGAAGTTATTAATTCACTTGTCGATTCAATGTGCAAAAAGAAATTTATGATCACTCATTTTATTGGTTCTCAAAAGTAGTAAAAAATGCCGTGACACTCATCACTTGTGTCTGTTTGCCTAAGATACCAACTGCAACCCTTACTTCTTACGCTTGAATGTATCAAAAATATACTGTTTCACGTGACGTGATAAATGATATTGTTGCTGACTGACTTTTAAGGCGAGCCGATGAACGTCTAAGGCCCAGGGGCGAATGAGCTTCATGCAATAATTTGCATGCTTTCTGAGAGGAAACCGCCGATTCCATAGCAACCATGCACTATGTTTCCTGTTCCTGTTTCCTGTTCCCTCGAATAACTTTCGAGCTGCGTAACTAATAATGTTGAGGTTCAGATATCCAAATTTTCCGTGTTCGAAATCTTTCTTGATTTGAAGAGAATACTCAAGTTTTCCCTTTTTTTAAGCTTGGCACATGGGGTGAATTAAAAATTCAAAACCAAATACGAGGATATGTACCTCCGATACGTTACCAAGGTGCGTTAAAGGTACACAGTCGCCTGTAATGTAAATATGCCCATATATGGTCAAAGGGGCGTTCCTTGGTATTCAAAATACCCATGTGAGGGCGCCGTTTTTAAAAAGCGGCCACCCGCGTAAAATTTTTGATTGGTTGGATTTTCTCTTTCCATGGTAACTGTGGCAAAATTGGAACAGGTGACAGTATACCTTTAAACACATGCCAATGACACATTCGTGGGAGGTCTTTCATTCCGGTCTGTACAAATGAATATTAAAGTCTGTTTTGCCTCATGCTTGTTTCTGAAGACATGAATATAAAGTGCCCGCTAGGTTTACGGACCTTCTCTGGACATGTCCTTTCAAAGTTTCTTCCCTTTCTTCTGTTTACTGGAATTGATTCAACTTTGTAGTTTTTGAATGTTTGAGTGGGGTGAACGCGATGACCTGTGTTCTGTTTTCCTACGAAAAGTGTGAGTACGGTGAGCGCAATGAGTTGGGTGTACCATAGACAGTCGAGAAAAAGGATGGAAAGCTACCGCAAAGAACAAAAGAACTGTGAAGAAGCGACGACGAGCTATCTATTTTGGAATAATTAGAACGTGTAAATCGATTTTTGCATAATTATCAGCAGGGCGATAGCCGCTGCTCGACATCCCATAGTTCACAGTGAAAAAACTTCATTGAACTTATTTTCAGCATAAAGTTGTCTTTCCGATTGAAGTCGGATTCCGTTATCCTGAAGACTGAATTATTCCTAGATGTGACAAAGAAACATTGCATTCCTTCTGAATCGGATTATTCTCTGCTACGAAAAAGGTGTGTTTAGGACACACTGAATTTAAGGCCTGCAAGCATGTTCTGCGAGATTGTGCGACAGTTGGATGGTAATTGGATTTGTTTATCAATGAGTATGCAAATCCAACGTCATTTTTCCAGCATAGTTCTTTCAAAGGAAATACCGCATCTTCCAATCCTGTTTCTCAATTGTCTATGGCTGTACACGATACAGAGTTGTTTCACCTTCAACCGCATCCAGCAGAAACTGACTCGCTATTGCACAGACTCAAAGGTAATGCGTTCGGTTGCTGGGAAAATGTTGCCTGGGCTGCCAAATTTCGAATAGGTTTGTATGAAACAGATGAGACACACGAAAAATTGTTGCAAATTACTTTTTCAGTAATTCACCGACTTTAACGAAGTCTACTGTCACAAGTTTGTGGACCTTACGTTTGGAGAAACTCTCAAATTGACAAAGAAATAATTAAAACTACGCAGAAATAGTGATGACACTAAAAACTAATAAACAAACTTTGTTATCGTTCAATCACCTATGTGCTCAATGTATCTGAACGCGTAAAGCACGTTTTGCGACGATGGAGGCCGAACAGTTACAAAATCGAAATTAATGGCACTACCTGTAGTAATAGTGGCAGTGGACTACGTAGAGTAGGCAACAAGGGAAGACGCAATAATTTAAACCTTCTTTACCGGTGTCTGCTTATTTCTTAATCATTCATCGAATTTTTAAGTGGAAGAAAATCATCGATATAAATCGAAGTCTATCTTTTGAATGCTATTTTAGAAACGTAATTTTATTTGATTGTCAGTATAAAGATGCACCAGCCGACAATTATACACCGCATCAGATTTCCGTAGCATTTGAAAATCCGATCGTTAAGTCATCTTAAATTATCTTAACACGGCATAAGTCTACCTGCATATTTTGAATACGTAAAATAAATTTAGTTATCTTGCTAATCAACCGATTTGTTGGCAGGCACGAATAAATTCGCTGTACCTGGCGGTTCACGATCATGCTTGACGAACGGTTCAGTTCCTATATGCTTGGTGCCTAAGCATTACTCTCAACCATCGACCTACCTTTAATCACAAGGAATTAAACCATATGAAATGAGTAATGTACTGATAACTTAGTTCAGATAATCTTACTTTAAGTTAGATTTAACTGTATCAGTAAACATGTTTTCCTTCCCTGTTGGTCGGAAAAATTTCAAGTTGTACTTCATTACTTTATTCCAGATAGGTATTCGAACGCCAGCGTCTTAACAATGTTTGACCAAGAATAACAGCTTACCCATGTCAACAACTAACAAAAGTTGCCAGGATGCTAGCAACAACGCTTCTGCGTTTCTATTAACACATACACACCCAGTCATTGAATAAATAAATAAGAGCTAACCATTGAAATAACGAGACACAGAAGAGTTGCGATTATTCATACCGTCTTTTGGAAACGGTAACAAAACAGATCACTCAGAATGCACCTTTTCTTTGACATGTATTCAAAGACCGGCGGATTCACTTTAAGTCTTATAAAATTTACTAAAAGAAACTAAATTCGTGATAGCCTGAGCGAGCCACTGCATTTTCAACTTGTTTGAAAGTTACTTTCTCAAAAAAGTTTCAAAATACTGCGAACGACACAAAAAGGCAAAACACACTGACCAACTTTTATGTATCATATCAGTGACCAATGCGGAAAGATCGATGCGAAAAGAATAAAAAACACGATTTGAACTAATTTGGGAAAATTGGATCTTCGTATTTTTCAAATTTCTCAGGTGCAATATAGCTGAATGTTGCAATATCACACTCACATTACTCATAAAAAAAAGTGTGTAACCTGAAAAGAAGAGCAGATAAGCTTACTTTTGCAGATTATACAGACACTACTTCACCATCCAATTATCCCTAATTATTTCGAATCGTGTTGAAATTAGAAGTTGAAGGTTTGATTCTGTGTTTTCACAGGTCGCAGAAAGAAGTTTAGGATGCCTTCAAACATTAAAATAAGAAAATCACTGCATTGTTATTAAGAAGGGCTCTGAGTTGTAAAATATACGTCAAGGAACTACAATGTCCATACAATATTTCGAACATTCTGACCTCAACGGGAAACCAAATTAACTCTGCCAACAATCAAATGCTAAGATCTATATACTAACAAGCTACTTTCCAAAGTAATCATACGGTTATGAATATATGCTTGGGAAAACTGTAATGCAAATAGGAATGGCAGTTTTCTCAACATTATACCAAAGGTATATTTCAGTAAACTTACAAAATTATAGATTACATATATATACTCCTAAGACTTATTCCGCAATATTTGCAAGAGTGTCTTTAAGAAAATAAAATTATACCACCCACCTGAAATTCCCTTCTTCTGAACAATACACAAACAGTGCAGGCTCTGTCTTTTTCACTTTAAACATTCCAACTTTTCCCCACACAGATACAGGCCAGCTTGGGATTATAACAAATGCATGATATTTATCGACAAATGATAGATCAGCGTAATGTTTTGACACCTTTCACGGAGCGCGTATGTGATTGGATAAAATGGCTGTTCTGAGCATTTGTAATTACCCCTAGGCCTATGTACTGGTTAGACATCATGTTGCCTATATAATAGTAGTTCTAAACATAGACAGTAGAGGGGGAAGTCCTCCTCTACTGTCTATGTTCCAAACTAAACCAGAAAAAGCTGTTACACTACTTAGCTGTGGGTCCATAGCTGCGGTGTTTTCAGACGGTATTCTTGCCTTTTACTGGCTGGTTTTGACTTAACCCTTTCACCACGGCTATGGGAATCTCCTTAGACTAACGTCCATAGTACGCCCGACATCACGCTTTTCACAACTTAGTTCGACGATATTTCGAAAATTTTCCATCCTAATTACAAATTGCCAACACCCATCAACAGCTTGGTTACTAGGGACTCACCACGACAAGAAATCCGCTCAAATTCACTAAAAAATATCACCTATTTTCGTAAAAGTCAAAACCAGCCCGTAAAAGGTAGGAATCCTGTCTGAAAGCACCACTGCTATGGACCCACAGCTATTACATTACTAAAAAGATTCGTTTGAGACGCCATGCCGAGTTCCTTCTCAGTGGGTTCTAATACAGGGGTAGATTTAGATCAGACGCTACAAGACAGCAAACGATACAGAAAGTGTTCAACATACATTAGAACTGAACATTCATCTACATTGAAACGTTGAATATATAATACAGTATAGCAGTCGAAAAATCCGAACTTCGGTCATATGTTTTCACCGTGACGTGACGCAACAAACATGGAGGTAGCTCCATGCAACAAATGACTCAATCGCCACGCTAAAACCCGGATGTTTCTCGACGAGAATATAAAGATGCCATTGGGGATGTTGGAGGTGTGTGTGCTAGAACTGCAACAAATCGACATCAAATTGTTCAAGTTGATGACGGTTATATCAGTTCAGTAAAGATAAAAATACAATCGTATTTGCAACACATATGGTTGGGCCGAAAGAAAACTAAATCCCATGGTGTCCCACCAATCCACATAGTGGATCCATGGAGTAAAAAACTATGATGTCCCCTACATCACGGACAAGGTCTCTGCCTACAGGGATTGTTAACACTATAGGAAATGGTTCAGGGTCCGTTTGTGTTCTCTAAAAAGTTGCCACAAGCTTTAACTAGCTGATAATTGTATGCATCCAATGTCTCTCTAGAGCAAAAAAAAATTCTCATGCTTTTCTGATGCACCATAGGTACGATGTTGTTTGAACCTTTGTGTACATGTTCCTTTCACTATGTTACCCTGCACCACAATAGAGGGAAACACTGTGGACGAACACAAATCGCCATACACAGACTTAGGTGGCTGCAAAGTTTGCAAGGACCTACGACCACCACAAGGGCCTAGGCTACTTCCATGGCGTGTACGCACTTGCTACTCCACTCTGCGTGGCAGGGCTATAACACGGCTACGGTGTAGTCATAGCCGAGCACTCTGGACTCATACAGGCCGTAGGGCTAATAGCTAACTATCATGCATCGGTTGATACCATGATAGAAAATTACTTTAATAGTAACCTCCGTGGGTTTATTTTTAGGTCATGCGTACGTCAGTCCAAAGAGGCAAAAAGTTCTCTTCTACCTCCATGGTTAGTCATGGAGCCAGGAGTGGAGCTAGTACCTCCATGATATACGGTAATCATTGAGAAATATCTTGGTCATTGCATGCTCACTGTGTTTCGAATGTCATTACACATGGCTTTGCTAAGTCTGCTTAATTTTCCCCATTTGATGAACGTTAGTGTTGTAATTATAGGGAAGTTAGTGAAACCAACAAATTTGTCTTTCTTTATTCAGAATGGCAACTGTCTTACAAAGAGCATGGAGCTAGCTCCATGCAAAGAGTAATCTGAATTTGCTGCCCACCTGTGGGGGTTGTCAACTTGATGTAATAGCCATTCCCCAGATTTCCATCGATAAAATGTGTGCATAAACAAGCAAAGTAGACTCATGAATTTTAATAGACGTGGTGGGTATGGCCAATCCGGCCAAAGTAGGCCATAGCCACCACGTCTAAGTCTGTGTGGGGAAAAGCTGTCAGAACATGAACAAGGTCGAGTGGTTTGTGTTAGCGACGCATGTCCGGGCCACCAACTGAAAAATCTCTAGGCCTGGTCTAACAAATTATTTATTTCATTGGTATTTATCCATCTGTACAGCTCGCCGACAATAGTTTGGTAGGGTTATGTTTTCATGTAGACACTTTCTTCATTTATTGTTATCTTCTGGCAAAGGCGCTAACGGCTTCATTAATGTTTATCTTCTCTTAAAGGCGCTAACAGGTATATTCAGGCCAAGGTAAAAACTATTAGCAAAGCGCAGAATCTAAATCGTCAACATGGACATACAGCTCGTTAAGTTACAAAATCTAGATAAATTAGCTGGGCAAATGGGTAGCTAAGCAACCAAATCTAGAATAGTGCAGCTGCAATTTAGGAGATTTTCCCGACGTTGGGGGCGTTTCAACATGGCGGAATGGTTCTGATGGTTACACTCGCGGAAATTTTTTGTCCATATTTGTTTGTTTCAAAGGAGAATTTACTTTAAAAAGGTTGCGCGTACTGGGACCAATGTGTTAGAGAATAGTTGTGCCAAAATTTTGTTGAACTCCCAGTATTCTTGAAGAAGATAGAAAAACATCGAAGCTATACTCAGTACTCGCTACTACTCGGGCATTTGTAAGTAATGTTCAAGTACATGATGTAGAGTTTTCCATCTCGGCATGCTTAACAACGGAAAATAGTTTACCACATTCTATGTTGAGAATGAACTTGGTAGTATATTTGTTATATTTACGCATAATGAAATACGGAAGTAAATCTTAGGATCAGCAAAGGTCTATGTAGTTACAGAGGTGGAAACTTAACGTACCTTCACGGTGTCAATGATAACTATGACCAGGGAGTTAAGCTCCATGCTGTGACTGTAGTGTTTCAACACGTACTATCTCACATCTGGTCACTTCCATCAAGTAAACATCCTTGAGTCGATATACTGACTTGACAATCACATTCCACAGATTAAGTATCCATGATGTGATATGTTACAGCCTTTACTCTTAGACAATAAAGTATTACAGTTCTAGTTAAGCCATCAAGTCTGCACCAGCCTCTGTCCCTGTGGCCTCACACATCACAGGCAGACACATCACATTGACGAGGATTAGCGGATTCGAGAAAATTCACGTACAAGCTAAAGTGGATTCAGACGATCCGTACAATCAAAGATATCATGGCAACCGGAGTTGTTCGCCACTATGAACCATTTTCAGTCCACGCTGAAGCTGGATCCAACGCGACTAGATGGGAAGAATGGTTGAAAGGTTTCAAGAACCTCATGGAAGGCTTCAACATATCGGAAAACAAGAGAAAACGTGCTCTACTTTTCCACTACACAGGTAAAGATGTGCAGTATGATATCGAGTCAATGACAGAAACAAAAATATGTCGCGATGAAGACTGTCAGAAGTTAGTCTAAGCGCTATCAGCACGTTACCCACCTAGGGTAACGAAATCATACTACAAACATCTATTTCGTCAAGCAAAGCAGAAATCAGGCGAATCAATCGACAGATACCACGCAAGACTACGGGTACTGATCAAAATACTGGTCAAGGCCCCGAGAACCGTATAGTGCCCACGTCTATGAATATTCAGCGTGAACGAGGGCGATAAAACTACAAAGAATACTCCGGATAAGGCTGGCAGGAACGCAAACAAATTATCTCCACTGAGTCCCAAATTCTACACTTGGCTCACTGTATGAAAATAGCCGTTTACACTTCCGGTTTAGCAACGGTTTGTCAGCGGTTCGTCACCGGTTCAATGGCTGATCCGACTGGACCGGAAGAGAACCGTCGGTTGTTTACCTATCGATACGTTACTTAACCGTCAGCTTATCCGCCTCGTAGGCCGACGTATACGACATGGCTTAAATGTCCTTTAACCGGTTCATTTTCTGGCGGAAACGTACTTTTTTCATGAAATTTGAAATAATTGTGACATTAGCCGCAATGCGATTTTCACCTCGTAGAAATTTGGATAGGAATCCTAACTGATAAGGGCACAAAAGTAGTTTTAAGGGGTACACCCACCTTCCTTGAGTGATTTTGGTCATTTTTTGTTTTATGATAAATTTTGAATCCGCGCGTGTAATATAGCCTTTGAGTGGACGATAAGTTTGAAACCATAACATACTCGGAAATGTGTTAGATTTTAACAAAAATGAACATCGTAGGCCAGTTCGCGTGCCATCGTTTATCTTATGTCCTAAGGTAGATAAATACCAAATTGGTCATTTTTCTGTCAAATTTTCAAAATTCTCAGAGAATACGCCTTGAAATCAAGCCCATCATTGAGCTGTGTCGCTCATTCATAATAAGTAATGGTTTCCGTGTAATACACGATTTTTAAAATTCAAAACATATGCACGTGGCTATCCCGGTCAAATCGGGGAGCTTTTGTAAACATTGTGGACACATTTGCATTGCTATTTGCATAATTCCCTTGAATGACACAGCGTTGCGTAATTTACATAGTGACGTTGTTGGGCTTCTCCAAAACCCATGATCACTCCCACCTGTCAACAATAAACCGTAACAATAATGTTTGTTGAAGCACCGTCCCTCCACCAGGAGGGACGGTGGTTGAAGCCTAGTCCAATAAGTCAGTTTTCGACATACGGAAGTGTCTCCGCTCAAAACGCATTGCGGCCAAAAACTACCTGTTTATCGGTATGTTTCACGTCTAAGCTTATCCATACCCGATAAGAGACAACTGTTCTCCATCCAACTTAATATTACGACCTCAAAACCCCAAAATACGTCCAATTCTGTTAACATTTTACATGTGAGTCGACATGCAACAAAGTTCCACACTCAAAATTCTTCGATCCTGCTCTGAATGAAATTAGGGTCGAAAAAACTACCAAAATCCACGACTTTTCCTGGTATATTATGTCGGTCAATACAATGTCTGACATTCAAAAACTGTTCCCAGAATCCCAACCTATGATGCAGAACACCAAATTATTATGTCCGTTTCTGAATATATTTAGCATATCTGCTCAAGTCCGACATCCAAAATTGTACCTACTCCGGACTAATTGGAGCCGAAAAAAAACGAACATCTTTTTCTGATGCACTGATTGTGTTTTACACATCGGTCAACCATGGTCAAACTCGGTAAAGTTCGCGTTGTAAGCTTATGCACCTTCCTCAATGCATCTGAACGTAATCACAGTGAATAAAGATTACGTTCACGTACCTCACCAAGGGTTTCAGTGTCGTTTTATTTTGGAAATGGTTGCGATGTCATACAATTTGACAGTCGATCGTGCGACATCCCCCACGAACTCTTTTGAACTCCCTCGGATTGTACGCGAAAAAATATGCCGACCGCTCCTCGGACCCTATCGGCAAACGTTGCCAGGGTATTTGTCGATTGTTTTACATTACGTTCGAATGACCTTGCTTTGGTTTGGAATCTCCACCCTCTGACCGGAGCTCAGAGCAATTCAAAAACCTGTTTGTTGAAGGCACGATAAAGTTGCTGCGCTACTTGCCAAAATACGGAAACATCAGTCGGTACCCTCAAAACTTCGTATGATAACCCTAATTATACAAGTAAGTTTAGGCTATACCTCGAAAATACCGATAGTTGTGGTTGGAGGATGAACTAGCCGCTTTGCGGTGCTTGACGGTTCTAGTCATTTATTAGATTACTTCTCACAACTTGTGAACAATAAACATTAGTCCGATGTATCTGGGGAACGTAGGCAAGCTTATATTATGAATTTAGGACACGTCCGATATCAGTAATGACTCATCGTCATTTTTTTTTTTGCCTGGTAAAGCCATTAGCTCTGGCGACGTGCCGAAACGAAGGCTCCAAAAATCGGTAGTTTTCCGTGATTTATTTTATTTATTTATTTTATTTTTCTCGGAACTTTTCTTTGAACAATTGTCATTCCCGATCGACATTATCACTAGGTAATAAAATATGCCCTGCGTTTAGGTTAATGCACGTTTAATTATCAAATACCGTCGCGTCGAAGTAAATAACAAAACAGTTTTTTTTGCGTTTTTTCTCGAATTGACGTGGTCTCTATGCAAAGTATAGTCTGACATTCAAACTGACCCCGTCTCAATCAAACTAGGCCTACTCCGAAAATCCAAAAATTACGTCTTTTTCTGATAACACTTTACTTGTTCGTCTGCACCTAATGAAGTCCGACATTCAAAATCGATCCCGCTCCGAACTAATTGCGACTGACGATAAAAATGTCAGATGACTTTTATGTCTGCATATGCCCAGTGAAGTCTGGCAATCAAAACTGTTCCCGCTTTATACTGTACGGTTTAAAGCATGCAATGAACATTACGTTCCTGTACGTCACCAAAAGTTTTCTGCCTTTTTTGTGAGAATGGTTGCGACGTCTTTTTGTTTCGACAGTTGAGCGAGCAACATGCCTCTCAGTAGAAATTAGAAATAATATGCCAATAGTTCGAACTTTTAAAGCGACAAAATATCGCACCGGTGTTTGTTCTGCCCGGTTTGGAAAAGCTTATCGTTATGTAAATTCTATGCGGGTAAAGAGGGAACGTGATACGGGTAACGCACGTAAAGTTTTGCTATATTACATTAGAATGATGCTGTGATTTACAATGTAAACACAATGTTGACCTAGCATTTGTTTTTCAACTTGTACCGGCGCTCTTATAGAGCAGACCACGGTCCCTCTATCACGAACAGTTATATAGAGCAGACATAATTTGTCATTGGCGGACTGCTTATGGAATGAGTCGAAGTCCAGGGTCGAAGTAAATCTCGATTGAAAAGTATGCGATATTTCACAGCACAAATTCATGTCAGTATAGCTTGAAAACGATATTGAATAAGGTAATTATACACTTATGCAATAAATTTAAAGACACCAGACACCAAAATAGACAATAATAGAATTATTTCCATGAACTTGAACAAACTTAAACAACCACGAAAGTGCTTTTTTCGAATCACCAACTGCTTTTTTCTGATTATAAACTCAATCACGCGGACAAACAGCGTGCTGCTGGGTTGTCTATCATCGTTATTATAGTAGTTCAACGGCCAGTCGCCACCGAAGAATGACGAATGCTCGATTCAACATATCAGAAAACGCGATATTCAACTGTTTGACTGAAGTTAACGTATTTCTTTACTTGTACAAGACTCGAACCTCACGATTTTAGAATGACGCATTCAGTTATAAGCAGTGTGCGAAATTAACGTCGGTCCGACGGTCCGAGACCGACAGATTTCTCGTCGGGCCGAAGGTTTTTGGCAACATGTCGGTCCTTATGACCGACTGAAATTTGGAATAAATGATGAAAATTTCTCCGTCAAGACCTGTAACAGATGCAGATGATGACTGACTCTGAATCATGCGATTCAGACTTGAATGTCATGCACCTATCAATGTTTTCCACCGTGGGAGTGCGGGGCAACAGGGGATATTGATCGCACTTCGTGTCCTGGTAGTGGGGAATTTGATCTCTATGGTACACCAGACCGGGGGTGGTGGAGTTGACAATGTCGCAACATAGTAATTTTTTGTCTTGCGACTTTTTACATTTACAAAAAGTCTAACCCCTCCGATCGACGCGCATAGCACGGTGCAACTGATTACATTCAGATCAGTATGAATTACGTCCGTGCATGCAGATTCTAGCAATGATGGAATGGATTGATTTTGGTGCAACAATGTGACACAATATTATAATAATACTCGTCTAGAGAGTGTAACCCTGGTAATGTTAGCATATCTGTGTCATATGATAACAACACCCAGTACTACTTCACTAGTTCCACACTTTAAGTGTTCGGAATTTACATGTACACAAATGTACATAATACAGCCCTTCGTTTTATCAAACTGACTCTATTTTCTTTGCTTTGATTTTTCATTGAAGCGTTAAAAACATAAACGGTTCACAGAAGAGTTTAAGACAAAAACCTACTACGAGAACAGTGCTGTTGACTAAACATATTTGGTTTTGAACATGGAGGTATTTGTTTACCTTAAGTTTTGAACAAGGACTAGATGTTACACGACAGCCTGCAGTCGACAGTCAAGTTCAAGTTTCGCTGCGTTTGTTTGTGGACCGCTAGAACATCTTGCTTGCTCGTTGGTCTTTAACCAAAGTTCACAAGGCCGACTGTTACCACGATATATCGTGATAACAAGTACTACATTTTATAAAACAGAGCGACCTTATCATTAACAGTTTTGTCGAGTTGCACTGTCTGTCGTGTATACTCTCAGAGGCCGAGAGTAGGGCTTCAAATTGTTTCGATGTATACCGTTTTACGACAGGCAGGCAAAACTCAGCGTCATCATGGACTGTAGGCCTAAATGTCGCAAAAAATTACGTCTTTTAAGATTTTACGGTATCATTAACTGATTGTGTCGATGGTTTTCAGCAGTATCGAGGTCTGTCAAACTTTTCAGAGTCATTTTAATAACTTTACGTCACTGTTCTTATTAATATGCAAAAATTAATTTGTCCGCATTTTTAGAAATTGAAATTGCGCATGCAAAATCGACGAAAACAAATCTTAGTAGGCGACTGCTCGTGTAACAATGAATAATAAAAGGCATATTCAGGACTCAGAGTACAACCTGCAAAAACGGCCATGTGTGCAACATTGATAAAATTTGTCCGCATTTCAAGCTGTGTGTCCGATGTCGCGCGCGTACAGCTATATTTAGGAACAAACGTGTAACCGTGAACAGCGCTATTGTACACAGCAATGTAGAGAACACCATTCCCCATAGAAAGTTACGATAGAAAAAATTTCTCGCTATCATCAGCCACATGTAGCCAGTGCATGAGCCTGTATTCCCCGGCCCCTGGGTGTTTGACATCATTTTATAGTCCGAGAGGGGATTTGACATGGCTAGGAAAAATGTCAAATTCTCCTGTTAGTCCCGTTGTCTCCCCCCCCCCCCCGGTGATGGAAAACATTGATAAATGTGTGCGCATGACCTTGAGGAAGATGAGGGCTGTGATCTTTTTCAGATTCCTGATCATGTAGATGAATATTTCATGATCATTCATTTACACTATTCTGCAATCTATGTGAAAAATAGTCCTTTGGAGTGAATACTTACTGACTCTATTGATAAAAGGATATGAAAAATTAAATATTACAACATTCAAAAGCATAGTATCGGTGGAGAAGTTGACTTTAATGGTCGTTAACAACTGCATTTATTGAGGACCGGCAGTTTTCTGTAAGGACCTGAAGCTTTGGCTTGGTGCAGGTCCTTATGACCTGAAGCTATTTTCTCTTAATTTTTTACATGCCTTTCACAAAAGTAATATAATTATTTCTGTTCAAGGGGCGACACGCTTCCTCCATCGATAGTAGTCGATCGCGACCTTTCACAGGTAGCTTGTAACTGCGACCTTGTTGATTTTTTCATATTCATGTTTTAATTTGTGATTTACGGCATAGAAATACCTGATGAAGAATTAGTCGATGTCGGGACCTCAAATAATACTCTAATTAATGGGTGACCATCCTTTGAAGCAGTCTCTTCTACCGCCATGCACATATTAAAGATGTCTCTTGTAAAATTTCGTGATTGACCTCTCTATTTTATATCGGTGGCGTTATTTTCTTATTTACTTCGACGATTTGAATTTCAATCGTATTTTGTGATACAATCATGTAGCGTTCAACAGTAATATTGGGTCAGTACAAACTGAGTACGCTGGGTTTTTAACGCCCAATTTGGCAATAAAGTGAATACGTTTGTCCATTGACGCACATGCATAAATTTCAGCCTTGAGACAGGAAAGTGAACATCCGCGTGGTCCGACAAACGAAACTAGCTATGAAATGGCCACGACGTCGATGGCTCCTGAAATCTTTATCACATGATAGATGTTCTAACAACTACTAAACCGCGATTTGTTATCATAAACAGTAGAGTGGGCTCCCTCTACTGTCTATAGTTGAATTGCGTTAATTTGGGCATCTTTAGAGGGGACGGTGAGAGGGTAATAGAACCAAACTCATGATCTGTGACACAATTTTGTTTACTTTACTATTTTACCATGGGTTTGGTTTGTGTTGATCTGGTTGGTTAGCCGTCCCAGGGCCTGGGAACAGTAGCTGCAGGCTTGTCAAAAACTAACTGGTGTCAACAGATTAGGGGCTACTTATCTAACCGGTACACTGTGCCAAAAGTGAAAAATCCATTGAGGATTCTTCTGTATATTGTTCTGGATACTTCAAGAATCCACCAGAATACTACAATATACATTATGTATGCCAGTGGATTCTGGTGGTCAATGGATTCTGTCGGATACGGAACAGAATCCATTGCTTAATCCATTGCAGGATTCTGCTGGATTCACGTGTTATCCATTATATATGTATTTCAGGATACTACTGGATTCTCTAATTTATAGAGAATCAAGGGACCAGTACTTTTGGCTTGATTGATTACATAATAATGGGAGGGACAGTTGCCGCATATATCCATACTTATTATTCACCAATTTTTACATAATTATCCAACACTGGCTTCGGGGGAACTGGGGTGTGGGGGTGGGTCCTCAAATAACAGTAATGCTTTGTAGCTTTTGACTCATGTATTTCTACTCATACAGGCATCACCATACAATATATATATATATAATATATATATATATATTGTGTGTGTGTGTGTGTGTGTATACGCAATGAGTACTCTTTTTACAAGTGAAGACACCAATGTAATGATGCTTTCTACAGCAAAATAGAGTACAGATTGCATCTGAAAACTATACTGCAATTTAGATACACAAATCCAAGATCACTGTAAATGATTCTTCTTTATTCCAAAGGAATGTGTAAATGTTAGTAAAATAAATAAAAGGCAATATAAAGCATTATGTAAACTACACTGATTAAAAAATACAGACAAAAAACATTCAGAACAATTTTCCTGAGACACATTCAAAGTTATCTTCAATACTGTAAAAAAAGAATTTCCATAGCCTTGATAACTCTAATATCAATTAATGCAGTCACTTTTAAATATGCCTGAGCCTAACAGGGAGAAATATGGTTCATCAGAACAATTTGATATCTTACCATTATCATCCCTATTGACCTGTATACAAAATTTTGAAGCAATCTGTTGACCTGTTTCAGAGAAATTATTTTAAACAAAAACAGGAAAATAACCCAAAATACAACAAGCAACTAAAAATCTGCTCAATTAAACCCATATGACAATTTTAAATTATAATAGAATTCATTGTTTCACGGCCTGATCTGTGAAAATAAAACCCAGTGAATCATGTGTCCCAAACAGCAAAATAGTGAAATTAAATCCTGGTGAAAATTAATGCTCTTTACAGTATGCTGTAAATTTTGGCATACGTTAAAAGATATACATGTGTAGTATTCCTAAGTTTTGTACATTTTAATTTGTGTCAATTGAGATGTGTCAGCTAATGACTGTGTAATTCACCAAATTACAAGATCAACTATGTGTACCTTTAAATATAGGAATAAAAAATCATTTCAAGAGTTTCTTGATTGAATATGAAGCACTCAAGCTATCTACACAGCAAGAAAAGGCAGACACATGCCTGTAACAGAGGATAATCATTACCTGTAACAGGCCCAGAGAAATAACCTTTTTTGCAAGACCAGTAAAAACCTGTCAAATTTTAGGGTTGTGTAAATTCTGATTCATGGTGGTACAGGATTGTATACAATGCTGTAAATTCTGACTGTATCAAGACCTATAATTGCAGCACTGAACCACCGGTGTGCGTACAGTGGTGTGTCAGCTACAGGGCCTGAAAATTTGGATGGATTTCAGTGTGTAAATTTGTTGTAAAAATTGGCAAATTTTGATGATAGAAGCAGAAAGAAATGTTATTGTTTGAACACTGAAAAATTTCAGACCCTGTTAGAGATCAGTGTTCACAGCACTGTGTACAGGTGCTGTAATTGGTAGAAATACAGCCATGTGTTTACAGTACTTGATACAGACATGTGCATCAGCCCCTGATAGAACTCCTTCTGTATTTGCTGACACAGACCTGTAACACAGTTTGTATCAGGGCCTGTGCAGGAACTGTCACAGGGGTGAATTTTTTGTAGTGTATGTTTAATTAACTCTTACTTATCACATACATGTATGTGCACTGTTAAATCGTAGCTTTTGTTCAGTTAATCAAAATCTCAAAAACTAGGAAAAATTGCTCTGAAAAACACAATATTGCATATCTCAGGACAAACTGATTACTGCTTCAATTATATTATCCTAAGAGACCTGCATTTAAAATTTCAAAGCAATCTGACAAGCAATTTCAGAGAAATTTTTGGACAAGAAATAGAAAAATACCATCAGTAACACGGTGTGGCTCACATTTGTTTCAGCATGTTTAAACACTGTAACTGCACCTTGATAAATTCTTGAGGACACAAATCCAGATACGTCAAAGTGACAAATTTCAGCAGTACTTCAAAGATGTACTTGTGAAGTATTTGTAAGTTATGCCTTGGTTATACGTAACTTTTCTTGGTGTCAACTGACCTGTGCCAGCTAATGACTTTATATTTCACTGAACTTACACACCAGCTCTGTGTACTACTTTTCAAGTAAAGCAATTAAAATTGAGAACAAATCAGTTGTTGACCAACAGAGGGATGATGGATAATTACTCAGAAAAGCTATGCATCTGTTCTGTCTCACACAATTGTCACTGAACTGTTGTTATCAGGTGGTCTCTCACTGGCTCTGCCATACTTCCTCTGCAGTATGTAGTGTCTTGAATTAGAGTCATTAAGCATTCGCTGATTGAGTGTGTCTATCCTATCAAATCGTTTAGTTTGTCAGATCGCCAAGAAGGCCTGGAGGCAATTATCCTTCCATCTGGTGGGACCTCCTCATCAGACATCAGGTCTGCAGTTACATCATTCCAGAAACCTTCTCATCTGCATTGATCACTGCACTTCTCCTCTTTAAAATCTGTAGGTAGAAATGATAAATGATGGTTATTTAAAATAATGCAAAGAGTGAGATAAATGATGGCATAATACTTAAAGTCACTGTCATAACTAACAATATGGTACATTTGAATTTTAAGATCAACTCTGGTATCATGACTTATTACTGATTTGAACATATTATGTTGCCTTCCATTCACCTATGCTTAGGACATAAGGAAATTCATGTATCATTTTAACATTGGCATCCTTGTCCAAAGACCTTTGAGCACATCAGAATGGAACTGTCAATTTACATAACCCCCAACTAAAGTAAGTTTTGCTTTGTTAAATTTTATTTGAACCCATTAGTACATTTGTACAATTATTGTGACAAAATTGTTGACTCTGTATATCTAATAGTGCTAACTATGCAAAGACCCCAACCCATACTACAAATATCCCATGATTCATTCTGATTTGCATACCAACAGAGATTCCCTAGTCAAGCCAGGCATAGCTCACATCATGACATGTGTAGAGAAAACTGTAGACTACTAAAAATAAAAATTTTGAAAAAATGCTTTGAAGGAGACTCATTGTCAATTACCATTTCAAATGATTTTTCAATATCATGCATTATTTAGAGTACATATAACATGATGGGAACTAATTTGGGATAATTGGATAAAGTAATGTCTATTTCATCTACAAATGTAACCTCATCTACTTTTCTTTTTATGTTATGCACTTGTTTTTATGAGTATTTTGTAATATTGCAACATTCAACTATAGGGCACCCAACATCTTTGAGAAATTTGAAAAATATGAAAATCCAATTATCCCAAATTAGTTCCAATCATGTTATATACATTTTATATAATTTTCAAGAAATTATATAGACAGCCATACAGAAAAGTTTGAAGTATAATAGAGATACTTGAAGCATGGACTGACTGTTGTTGAATACTGTTCAATAACTGTCAGTCCAGCCACTAAGTAAATACTAGTTCAAAACTATATCCTTGTTCCCAGCGGGTGCAACACTGAAGCTGTTTTGACTATGCAAAATGTTTTTATGAAAAAATGTATATTAAGTTACATTTTGTGAAATAAGGCAAGAGTTTTCTTGCACACAGTTGGTTGTTCCAAAAACAGTTTCGTATAATGTTAATAAAAGATAAAACTATGGTTTTTTAGCACATCGTGTAATCTGGAACATGTTATCAGAGCATAAGCTTGTTTCATCTTTCAATATTAAATTTGCAACAAACTCTTGGACATGAGTTTGTCTTGTGATATTGTTTCAAAGTTGTGTTCCCAGGCAAGGTTCATAAAATACACTTCATGGATTCCTTCAACAATATTTTGGCCAGTTAAAAGCTGTTAAAAGTGTTAAAAGCTCATCCTGAGTTTGACTATGCTATTATTGTATGTTATGTTATGTACATTTGTGTTTTGAACTCAATCTAAGAGCCCCTTAAGTTGTTTCAACACTACAGATAAAGTATGGCATAAAACTTCGCCTCAGATCGCCTCTGTATCGTTTCCGACATTGCTGTCGCCTCAGTTTGTTTATTTTCTATATCGTTTCATTACCGCCTCTGTATCAGCCTTGCATTGCTTCCGCATCGTATCAGCCTAAACATCGCCGCTGCATCGTATCAAGTCAATTTCATGGTCCCAATTGGCCACGGCATATTATTCACTCAAAAATGCAACAGCAAAGTTGCCGCCTTCGGAAATTTCGCCGCCTGGCATTGCCCATGTTTTTGAGAGTAAAGGTATACAAAACAAGTCATCGTTGATGACACAGTCCCCACTTGTTAATGGGTACTTTGATTACATGTCCTCAGAGAGGATAGAGTCCTCTTCATTAATTAGGTTTGTGATAAAAACACTTTGATACAGATGGCGCTCATAGGCCAAGAATGAGTTCCATGGTGATGAAAACATAAAACCAATGTAGGCCACCATCCTAAAGTTCATAAAATGAGTAAACTAGGAATTAATCAACAGGATGTTGCAAAACATTTTTGCATACAATTCTAACACTTAACAGATTATCACTGGTACCATATTTCATAAAGTTTGATGCAGTATTCACAACACTATGAGATCAACATCTGTATCAAGTTTCATCACATTTGACGTTGTATTAATTTGTGGCTATATCACCCAAATTAGGAAAGTTCATTACTTATGCAATTACAAATTAATTAAAATGACACTGACAAATGTCTTTTTCAATGTTAAAGCAATGTGAGCTTAACATCAGTTAACATCTGTATGAAGTTTCATGAATTTGATGCAGTACATATTTCTTGACATATATTATCAGCCTACTTATGAAACTTCAATAATTGACATGTTACTGCTACATGACGTGAAACAAATTGACGAGCATATGTATGAAATAGGTCAGTGTCCTTGTACCAACTTTGAATGATACTGGTGGAAATATGTCTCAGTTATGGCTCTGTACATTTGAAAATTGTAACAAAATCACCGCCATGCAGCGATATTTGATCTTACTGTTTAAAAAATCAACATGTATATGTATGACGTAAGTCAATGTACATGTACCAACTTTGAATAAGATCAGTTGAGACTTGCCAGAGTTATGGCTCTCGACATGAAACAACCATAACAAAATTGCTACCATGTGGCCATATTGGACCATCTCGTGAAACCAATCGACATACATATGTATAAATAAGTCAATGTCCTTGTACCAACTTTGAATAAATTTGCTTGATACATGTCTGAGTAATGGTTCAGGACATGAAAAAATCGGAAAAATGGCCACACGGCGGCCATATTGGATTGTATCATAAAACAAATCAATGTGCATATGTATGACATAGGTCAATGTCCTTGTACTAAGTTTGAATAAAATCGGTGAATAAAATTAGTTGAGACATGCCCAAGTTTTGGCTAAGGACACGAAAAAATTGTAACAAAATGGCTGCCATGCAGCCATATTGGATCATATCATGAAACAAATTGACATACATATGTAGGACATATCCTTGTACAAACTTTGAATGAAATCAGTTGAGATATGCCTGAGAGTATTATGGCTCTTTACATGAAAACATCCTAACAAAATGGCCGCAAGGCAGCCATATTGGATCATATCACATAACAAATGACATGCGTATGACATTAGTCAATCTCCTTGTACCAACTTTGAATAAAATCGGTCTAAACATGTCTGAGTTATGGCTCTGTACATGAAAACAACGTAATAAAATGGCTGCCTAGTGGTCATATTGGATCGTATCACATAACAAATTGACATAAATATGTATGATATAGGTCAATGTCCTTGTACCAACTTTGAATAAAATCGGTTGAGATATGCCTGAGTTATGCCTCTGTATATGACAAAATCGTAACAAATGGCCACACAGCAGCCATATTGGATCGTATCACAAAACAAATTGACGTGCATATCTATGACATTGGTCAATGTCCTTGTACCAACTTTGAATAAAATCGGTTGAAACATGTCTGAGTTATGGCTCTGTATATGAAAAAATTGTAATAAAATGGCCGCCTGGCGGCCATTTTGGATCCTTTTACAAAACAAATCAACGTGCATATCTATGACATTGGTCAATGTCCTTGTACCAACGTTGAATAAAATCGGTTGAAACATGTCTGAGTTATGGCTTTGTACATGAAAAAATCGTAATAAAATGGCCGCCTGGCGGCCATATTGGATTGTGATCACAAAACCAATTGACGTGCATATCTATGACATTGGTCAATGTCCTTGTACCAACTTTGAATAAAATTGGTTGAAACATGTCTGAGTTATGGCTTTGTACATGAAAAAATCGTAATAAAATGGCCGCCTGGCAGCCATATTGGATCGTATCACAAAACAAATCGACGTGCATATGTATGACATATGAAGTAATCCTTGTACCAAGTTTGAATGAAATCACTGCTTGCATCTCTGAGATATCTGCGTGAACGGACGGACGGACGCACGCACGCACGCACGGACATGACCAAACCTATAAGTCCCCCCGGACGGTGTCCGTGGGAACTAATGAAAGATCAAATACATGTGTCCGACCCCATATGTCCGACATTATCCATTCATGAAATGTTGTTTCAACACACAAAAATGGGAACAAAGTTGAAACATATTGTGATTATAATGCGCTTCTTTTACGAATTGCTTTTATTTGATATGAAGTTTGTATACCGTTTTATTTGCGAACATTTTTGTAACAAGATAGCACTCTACCAGGGACAGACATTAACGGTTGCAAGTGAAAGTTGCGTTTGGGCAACTGCAACTGAAACACCAGTACGGGTTGCCCGATGAGACAAGTGTCAAAAAATGACGTGGGACAACTTTTCCACTGACTAGAAACCCAGAAATGTGTGGTACTGTGTGCGGATGACCATTTTAAATGACTGAAATTAGTATTTTTAAGCTTAAATACATGTACGTCCTTGAAAGCGCACAAGAAAAACTGGCCGTACAAAGTAAGGAGAATTGCTAAAATAACAAGTCATTGTCAATGACATAGTCCCCACTTGTAAAAGGAGTATTAGTCTTGATGGGGCAGGGAAATTTGTTCATTAAAAAGTATCGCTGGAGTGTATAAGTTCACATCTATGGGCACATAGGTTTATGTCATTTTCCCAATTTATAACAAGAGGCATGTCTAAGTTATGGTTCTAAATCGGGAAAAAAGATCAGACCTCTAGCTGTGTTGGCCAGCCAAGAAATACATATGTGCATAATAAATGAGGTACGAGATGTGAAATCTTAAGGTCTAATATCCTATCAAAATTCAAGCTTATAGAACTTGTGGTTACTGAGTTATGCATATATATGTATAATCAAGGTCTAAGGTCATCAAGGTCACGTGACATTTTGAAAAAAATTGTATTGCTAAGTTATCCCTATATACCAAAAATCAGACCTCTAGCTCTATTGGCTCATTCAAAATTAGATATGTGCATAATGAATGAGGTACAATATGTGGCGTCATAAGCTGTCCCATCATACCATACAATAAGAAGGGTGTAGCACTTGTGGTTACTGAGCTATGGACAAATATGTATATTTGAGGTCAAAGGTCACCAAGGTCATGTGACATTTTGTCAAAAAAATTGTATTGCTAAATCATCCCTATATACCAAAAATCAGAGCTCTAGCTTGATGGGCTTGCTCAAAATTAGATATGTGCATAATTAATGAGTACAATATGTGGCGTCATAAGCTGTCCCATCATACCATATATGAAGGGTGTAGCACTTGTGGTTACTGAGTTATGGACAAATATATATATTTGAGGTCAAAGGTCACCAAGGTCACGTGACATTTTGTCAAAATATCTGAGATATCTGCGTGAACGGATGGACTCACGGACGGACTAACGGACTGACATGACCCAATCTATAAGCCAACTGGACTTCATCCGTGGGGACTAAAAACTGTGTCACTGCATCCTTTTTGCAATATGAATACGATGAGAAACTAAATTTTTATTTTTCTTGGCCTTATACATGGGAGTCTATGGACTGCCTTATACATGGGAGTCTATGGACTGCCTTATACATGGGAGTCCATGGTCTGCCTTATACACGGGAGTCTATGGAGACTGCCTTATACATAGGAGTCTATGGAGATGAAAACTAAAAAGTCCTCTAACACGGCCAAATTTGATCGCATTGTGAAACAAATCGACGTGCATCTGTATGGGGTAGGGTACTATCCTTGTGCAAAGTTTGAAAGAAATTGACCTGGGCATGTCTGAGATATCTGCGTGAACGGACGGACGCACGGACGGACGCACGCACGCACACACGGACGGACATGACCAAACCTATAAGTCCCCCCGGACGGTGTCCGTGGGGACTAATAACTGCAGTGTATCATATACTAGGTTAACACATATAGTGATGCCGCTATGAATTCTCCTAACGCTTTACACAGTGACCTTTAAACCCGATTGACGTGAATAAATTATGATGTAGAGGAAGTCCGTGACCTTTAGTCACAACACATTGATAACACTCTGATAGCGGGAACTTCCAAGTGTTTCAATAATTGCTACGCAATTCATACTATAGAGTTACACTCCGCAACCAATTATCCATCAAAAATAAAATTAATTTTAGGCAAACTATCGCACTGTGCGCATACGGTATAAATCTGAGTAGGCCTACATATGTCACGCCGCGCCAATCACTCTAAATCACGTACCCACATCGTCCAAGACGTTCAAATTCATGATTATTAACCGATCATTTACCTTCAACTAGATGTAATCTTGTCTATATTCTCAATTTCGATGACTTTTGACGAAATGACATTGACTTTTCATGCCCGATATCTCATATCCGATGTCTTTGAGTTCCGTGAATGAGGCGATGCACTAGTGAAACGATACGGAAACTATACCAAACAACCGAGTGAGCGATGTTGGATTTGGGGTTGGGCGATGCGGAAACGATACGGAAACCATAATGAGGCTAAAAAAGCGAAGCTTTGGGCGATACTCTATCTGTATGTTTCTCTAAAATAATTGCAGGGTTTACATATTTCATTGTGATCTCAAAATTTGACATTGAATAAGCTGCATAACTATCGATTACATCTGTATCTTCAAGGGAAGGTTAACAAGCGACCTAGCGGCCGATATAGCTCCGCTGTGTTTATGTAGAGAATAACTATTTTTGACACATGTTGGTGAAGAAGGTGGAAATCTTTGATAGCTCATTTCAATGGCCAGAAAAAAGAGGCTAAAATATCTGCAAAAATATACAATTGAAGATTTCATCATAATTTGAATTTTTCATCGGATCATTCCAAAGAACACGTCCACTAAAGCTATCTGACGAGAAGTTTTTAGAGAATAAAATTTTCTGACCAAAAATGGCAATAATTGTCCCCCAAAATATAAATTGCAGATTTCACCATAATTTTCAGTATATCACATATTACAATAATCCCTTGGAACCTGTATACCAAATATCAAAGCTATCCACTTGCAGTTTTTGAGAAACAAATTTTTTTAACAGAAATGGCAAAAATTGCCCCAAAATATACAAAATTGCAGATTTCATCATAATGTCAAAATATCAAATTTAGTTAATCTGTAGGAACCTGCATATCGAATTTCAAAGCTATCAGACCAGTACTTTTTGAGAAATACATTTTTCGACCAAAAATGGCAAAAATTACCCATAAATAACAAAATTGCAGATTTCATCATAATTTCAATAAATACCATTAAGTTCATCGGTAGGAACCTGTATAACAAATTGCAAAGCTAAGTTACCCTAAGTAAACTGCACATCAAATTTCAAAGCAATCCGACGATCGGTTTCAGAGAAGATGACTTTTTACCAAAAACAGGAAAAATTGCCCCAAAAATACAATTATGGAAATTTCACCACAATTTGAACAACCTTGACTGGGTTACCTCCAGGAACCTCTATACCAAGTTTCAAATTAATCTGACTTGAAGTTTCAGAGAAGAAGATTTCTTGACCAAAAACAGGAAAATTGCCCCAAAAATACAATTATGCAAATTTCACCACAATTTGAACAAACTTGAGTGAGGTCACTCTATGAACCTCCATACCAAATTTCAAAGAAATCTGACTTGCGGTTTCAGAGAAGAAGACCATTGTTGACGGACGGACGACGACAGACAATCAGTCTATCGGATAAGCTCCGCGTCTCTGACAGCGGAGCTAAAAAGGCAGATTTTGTCGCTTAAAGCTGTTAGGTGCTCTGCAAATGTATAACCAAATATCAAAGCTCAACTAAGTAAAATTGATTTTACTTGTGTCATGATGGTTCTACCATGTACTATAATTCACCAACACTGGTGCTTTGGTTACCTTGTCCTTCAAAGTTCACTGGTTTAGACTAAAAAATTATCAGTGCAGACTTTGTAGTACATACCTCTCTTATTCTCCTGTTGTTGGCATGCCTTTTTGTGTAACTCTGTCTTTCCTTGGGACACTACCCTTTCCCTACTTTTTCAGTGCCTAATAAACATCTCCAAGGGGCCTGCAACTTGCAAGGATATAAATAAAAGAGTTAAAAATCTTACTGTGAAAAATCAAAATATCTGAAACACAGATGATGAATCATCATATTTCATGTGACAATAATGACAATGAATAATCATATTAATCTGACTATCAATTGGTATTCACATTTGAATCAGACAATAGCAGTCCCATGGCCTACAAAGGCTTGACATCATCGGATTCCCACTGCACTAAACATGGATGAAAGATTGACTCTTTTTACATCCATGGTTATACAATAATACAAAATGTTCATGTTGAAAATAAGACCACATTTCATTTGATACAGAAATTGCATTAATTTAGAAAGTTGGAAATCATTAATGAAGTGATGCAAAATAAAATGACATACCATGTTTAGGTAAGATCAGAATTATTCTCATGTTTACTTTAAGGCAGATGAGTTGCAACTTTTGACATTATTTTTATGATTTTTATATTTAAATTAAAATCAGTTCATAGCAAATTTCTACATAACTCAGAGATGTTTACTCTAGTATAATTATCCACAGAGTTGGACTGCATGAGGAGATTCTTGTAAGACAAATAATAAATGGGTGCCGCACCCAAATATGGCTGCCTACATGCAACTACATGATAAACAGCGTAAATGGTGGATGTACACATTTAAATCTTTACAAATACAACATGGTGCAACCCACTGAAAGGAAGGGAAAGGGATTCACTCCACTTAGAGGAAAAATTCTTGTTTTCACCTATTATGGCAAGATTTTGAAAATTGCGGGAAATTTAAAATTAACAAAGATGTGCTCAATTTCTTGTCTATTCTGCCACAAGCAAATGCTGTTGAGGCAAAGTTAATGACTATATCGTTCAATTTGTAGATTGCAATGAATATCTGAAGAAATTGAAGGTACTTTGAGGTTGGACAAATTTCACAGTGTTGCAGCTCACGGCCTTTTAAAGCCCCAATAGCAGTATCTTTAAGCATTATTTTATGCGCTAACCCTTTTCCTGCCAAGTCCATATTTCACCATCAGGTCAAGATGGTTAAAGGGGAAGTTCACCAAGGATGATTTTTACATATGTGCTAGCTTTGTGGTCACTTACCCCTGAAAATCTATTTTTGCCATTTATAACTCACAAGATTTTTTACAAAAACCGATAGAAATAGTACAGGAAGTTATCCATGTAATTTGAATCATGGGAAAAAAGCGCCAAGCTTTGAGCTTGCATAACGTGATATGGAAGGGACCATTTTCTCATGGGTATGGCATTGTCCACTCACCCATGCTTAAACCACAGGCTGTGCGTATTTACATTACTTTTGTTTATACTGAGTATCCTTGCATAAACGATTATTCACTTATAATAAACTGTCCACTGTCAGATTTTGTGTTGCTGTTTACTACTGTGTTACTGTGAGTGGACAATGTGGCGGCCATACCCGTCCAAGCTCCAAGTTTGGAGCTTTTTTCCCATGATTCAAATTACATGGGCAACTTCCTGTACTATTTCTATCGGTTTTTGTAAAAAATCTTGCAAGTTATAAATGGTGAAAATAGTTTTTCCTGGGTAAATGACCACAGAGCTACAACATATGTAAAAATCATCCTTGGTGAACTTCCCCTTTAAAATTAATGAAACACAACATATTCCATATGGTGTATTTTAACATAATATTGTACATTTGAAGGCTGTAGAAAACATAAATATTGTGAGCTTGATTTTTTTGGACTAAAGATGCTATAACAGGCCAAGCCAAGCAGGTGAAAAAACGCCATGTTTGGGCTCAATACCGCGTTTTACTGACTTGGCTGATTGGGAAGTAATAGTCTTAATACTGTCTGGCAGGAAAAGGGTTAACTTTCAAGTTGAAATAAGTTTGTGAGAGTGTATAAGGTGGTGCGTAAGAAGCTGGGTAGAAAGGACTGATGTAGGGTAGAGCTGTGTGCATGTGACATGGCTAATGAATGTAAACAAGACAAAATAGACTGTGCATAATGGCGATAGGCTAGTTGCGACTTGGATTTTTAATGCCAGTAGTTGATGCACCCCTGTTTTAGACAAAGATGATGGGGCATGCCCTCAAATTGAAGTGTCTGCAACGTCTACCACCCATACAAAGGTTGAACACTACAAGGCAAGCATCCATGTAGGGCCAGCTATGATCATTTTGAACAGCAATATTTTAGGTCGGACATATCTGATTTTCCAGAGAAACAGCGCTATGTAAAACCCTTAGGTCAGAACCAATGATCATTAATTTCCAAATACATACAAGTTAACAGTATGTTTAAGAGTTGATATATACTTTATTTAAAGCTCCATAAGCTGTATCTTTTGGCTATTTTTTCAGAACTTTTGTTTTGTGGTTTTCCTACACTTTCTGCATTGAATCCCTAATTCGTAATTTAATGCCAAGTATTTAGCATATCAACACAACCTAAATGAGTATAATCTACGAAATTACGGTATTGTTGAAAATTGCATTCAAGCCTGGACTAGAATTCATTTGTAAACAATAAACAATGATCACTACACACATACAAGCTGTGTTGACAAAAAGAATACTTGAAATTTCAGCATGACAAACTTTTTAGGATTAGACACAGTAGTTGATATACAGAAGCAGAACACTGAAAAACTTGCAACAAGTTACAGCTTATGTCCCTTTAAATCCCTCGTTGACAGAATATAGTATTTTCCACAGAAGATTCAAGGGTTTTACATGTGTGTTGATGTCCCCCGAATTTCTAAAATGGTCCCCTTGGGACAGGAGTAGGGCTTTACAGTGACCCCCTGTTTTGACATCCCAGATTGAACACTGACAGAGGTGAATGTTTTCACCTGTGACGTTGCATGTTCTGTTCCTTAGGAATATTACCAAAATCAAATGACTGTTAAAATTTGAATTTACTCATCATATGTTTCACAAATGTATGGTTTCCTACTGCAGTAAAAGCCAACATCCTTCAGAGCTGAAGTAAGTTTGTGAAAATACAGTAATTTTGGTGTATGTGCAATTTTGCACAAGGTAAAGATTGTGCTGTGATTAAATATTTGCCCAAACATGCAAACACTGAAGATACTGTGCATACCTGCACTGAAATCTTCACATAAAGTGCACAGAGTAGTCTAATGTATAATGCAGAGCGCTGAATGATTTCAACTTAGACATTGTATGTTCTATGTCCTTAGTAATATTACCTATTTTTGAAAATGGGGAATTACGAGGTGTAAGTCTTCCTAAAAGTTTATTTTCTAGAATCGATTTTCATTCTAACATTACTCAAACCTAGCAGCCGATATAGCTCCGCTGTGTAACTAAGGGATACTGTCGCATACACTTCGTAGGTATACCAGACGGCCATACAATGGCTACTGAACGCGTGCGTGACTACGGAGATCGACCATGTTTAGAAATAAAAAATGTTGGGTTTTTTCAAGAAAATGAGGCTAAAAAGGGGCTAATCCGAGTAAAAAGATACCTTAGTGTCACTTACTTGTCTTTATTTCGAAATTTTACGTAACAAAATGAAGAAATGGCCATCGTAAAATTGCCACAGCGTGAGCTCTGAGCACTGACCTCGAAAGACGCAATTTGACCTCCAGCTGTTTTATGACCTTACCCATAAATCATCGGGTGTCGCTGCTGAGTCTGCGCAGCTAGACAAATGAAATGTTCCGGGTATTTTTCGCTATGAAATTGCCTTTCGAATGGTACCATTTTCGTAATAATAATAATAATAATAATAATCTTTATTACCCTTAATCATAATAATATTGCAATTCAATGATGAATGTACATCTGAGTTGTGCTGTGATAAAGGGTAAATGGAAACGGAAAATAGCAAATGCTAGTCTAGTCCGTTCCCAAAGCCATTTGATGTTAAAGCAAGGAAACAAAGAAGAAAAAAAAAAAAAAAAAAAAAAAATTCTGCAAATTCTGACTAAATCTTGTGAAAATCTCAATTTGAAAACTTTTTGAGCACATTTTGGACATTTCTAAACATTTTAACCAGGGGAAAATTACATTGATATGTTCACTGATACCTCGCTATTCATTAAATTTGAAATAAATGTAGATGAATCAGAGACTCAATAGCGATTCATGGTTTTTTTGGTGAGAGTGCCGCTGAACGTATCGCTAGCGACCGCGCGAACTTTGAGTCTTGTTCACGTCATCTGTAACTATGGACGCTACCCGACACTTGGCACTTGATCTTTCCGGCTAGGCTTGACTGGGGGAAATATCAGTGAGATTTTGTCAAGATTTTCATAGAATGGTAAGTTTGTTGATATTTTTCTCAATAAATATTATATTTTTCTTGTAAGGAAGATATTTCTAGTATAACTTATTGAGGTCACTATAACAATAATTGTGAACGGCTGTGATTTTTTGCTCTGAGCTGGAGACTGTAACTTAAAGCATCATGTTGGATGAGAAGTAATACTATTATTTTGAAATGATTTGGTTTTTGAAGCAACAAATTCAGGTAAACGTCAAACTTTTTAGTAAAGTACATGTCCATTACTCCCCACTAAATTTTTCATTCAAGTTTATTGCTGATTGTCTGGGTTTAATCTGCTGAACAGCAGCTGCCATGGGCCAGGTGCCCATGCAGGGGAAACCTATGCCCAATTTTTCAATTTAAAAAAAATTAAGTTCTGTCTTTCTGGTTGACACCGGCCTTAGTTTTGCTTGCTCATCTGATGTCAACTCTTTGTTCAATTTTTCATATTTACACAGATATGCAGATAAAAATGGACAGTGAAATTGATCTAAATGTTGCCACACTTGTGTACTTGGTTTGTAAAGTTGTTCATAAACTTGCCTCAGAAGTTGCACTGACTTGTGAAAATGGAAGAGCTTTTATGGACCCATAATAAACACACACCAGCAGGGAGTACACTTTGCAGTGCACTTCACATACACAGAATCATATTACATTCCTGGAAACTGCTGCTCTGAGTTACATTGTATCACAGCTGTGTCAAAGTCTTGTTCTCATATGACTTTTGTTGCCTTTGCATTGTATGAAGTTCTTTGGCAAAAAATCATGATCCACAGGAAAAGAGCTGAGGTGTACATACGCCAGAAGCAGTACGCGAGTTGTCAAAATGTACAGTGAGAGGTCAGGAAATATCATGTGTCTGTTGTTTGCTGCAACTCAACTAACATACTGACCTTTAGTAAATTTACAAGCAACTTTACAAACCAATTACACAAGTGTGATAACATTTAGATCAATTTCACTCTCCATTCTAGAGGCCGAGGCTTAACTTCAGAAGTTTAGCTCTGTCAAATTTTTGTCCTAGATCTCACCAGAATTCAGGAAACATCATGGCAAACTTTAATATAAATAAAGAAAATATAGCAATAATATGGTTTAATTTCATTTTCATTGCAGATGGAAAAAAATCCCAAACGGAATTTTTCTTCTTCTGTCGATGGACTCGATGGTAGCAGGAAGTCTTGTAACTTGTAACTTGTCAGTAACTTGTCTTGTAATCTTTGAAGTTGCACTGTTGCCATGGAAACCAGTCGTTTTGAATAAATTTACAAGCCACTTTAATTAATGTGTACAGTTTCCTTAAAAACATTGACCGCCAAAATTTCATGGTGATATGACATTGAGAACCAAAACTATGTTGGTTTTGCATATTTAATTAGGGGCGGATCTGATTTTTTCAAGATTATAAACCAAAAATAGCAATATTTTAATGTTTATGACCCAATTTTTTCTACATCAAAGCAAATATATCAAATCATTATACTATAAATACATTAGAAAGTTGTTATATTTTCTAAATGTACCTAAATAACTTCATTATGTATTGATTTTTAGTATTAATCCACCTTTGAAACTTGCAATTTGTCTGAAAATAACTACTTTGAGCCTACTTCGGTCAGAATTTTGGTAAAAATTGCCATTTTTAACCCCATTTTTCCAGAACAGAGACCAAGCTATAGTGTCAAAAACACTTTTTCTCTGTAAACATATTCCTTTTTTCCTCAAAGGACTATATAATTTGTTTTGGAAGTACAAATTATTGAAAAAATATAATTCCAAATTTTGGAATTTATTCAATATTTCATATTTTTTCACCTATGACGGATGATGTAGGCTTTTTGAGCAACCTTTAGAGGCTCATAACTTCTGAACCGATAAAGCAATTTTCATCAGGTTTTCAATTTTATCCATCCCTTGCATAGTTCTTGCTGTTAAGAATATTTATTGCAATTCTGATTTTAAAATTTTGGTCTGGTATCCAATTCCTTGCAAGCTCTATTTTGGAGGCCAAAAGAGTACGCGACAGCTTTGAAAAGAAATGAATTTTTATGTATAAAAATGTGAAAGAACCTTGAGGCTCCCACCTCAATATCAAAACATTTATGTTACAATATATTTTGGTCTCGACAAGTTTATCCAGCAAAATCGCTGTAGTGAATATCGCCATGCATTCTGATCATTTTGGATAAAATTAGCATATTTTTAATGCAAATTCACGTACTTGTCACATTTTTAAGGTGTCAGAGATTCAGAGATTTTTTGTAATTGATATATTTACCAGCAACGCGGCTCAGAGCAAAGAAACAGGAGCTGTTTCCAGACCGGTGGGTGGAGAGACGGTGATTCACTTCACATTGTATCTATGAGGAAACCATTAAATCTTATTTTTCAATACAGAACTAGCCACATCTGTGTATTTATAGATGCTTGATTATTGATATTAATGTACTTAATTAGACTGAGCTGGTTACTAGTGAATGTTGGTGCAAGAAATTTGATTTTTCGAATAGTACCGGATGGTGAGAATAGCGTTTGACAGCAGATGTGAACAACAAATATGCTATTGGACTTTCACCCAAGTGATTACATGTTTCTAAAGGTTTAGGGTATTCTTTGAAAGTTCAGAGGTCAAATAAGAAATTTTACGCCAATTATTAATAAAACATCAAATAAGACTGTGACACAAAGGACAAATGAAAGTTGGGGGCAATCTTTTTTTTGAAAACACTTTTGAAGGGTGATTATTCTATATTTTCGAAACACCAACCCTAACATCCCCCCCCCCCCCGTAATTTCTGTACAGTCCCTCGCCACGAAAAGGTTACATTAGCATGAAGTTGCCTGGGAATTAGATGTTCATTGTTTATTGAAATTTTATCAGCAATATCGATGATTTAAACAACACAAACGTTAGACATTTTTGCAAGATAAAGACATTGCTGAACACGTTTATACGAGAAGGAGTAGACGTATGTAAGAAAAGACACTTGGGCTGGTTACATATGGCTGGTTAAGAATAAGACAAAGAGGACAAGTTAACTATACATACCTGTACCTGGTATACTGTACACGACCTCCGTCCAGCTGATGCAGGACTCAGCAGCGATCGAGGGGGTCGACCTTTCGCTTGTGCGAAAAGAGTTGCCCTCTTCCGTCCAAATTGCTAAAATGGGTTGTCGAGTTTCGTCCCGATTGAACGGAGAATAAACTTGCTGCTTGTCGAACCGTTGAGCTTCTGGTAGTAGCTCTAAACGTAACTAAGTTCATGACATCGACACGATTGACGACTCTCCAGTTGTACTAGATTAAAACGTACAGCGTAGTCGTCGAAATGGTCCAGGATTTCAAGGGTAGACTGTAGACATTCCTAAACACGGGCGGGACATGTCAGTAAACGCTAAAAGATGAACGACTGGAGATTTTGATCATTGTTGGCGGTACGTGCAAGCGACGCCACGCCAACACCACACTGGGTCTTCAGATTGACCTTTGACCAATATGGCTTACGGCTCCTTAGGTTTTCAAATATTCACGAAACGAACTGCGAAGAATTTGATGATAACTATCATTTTTTACTCAATCTTGAAGAAAATGTTATTTTTTCGCTCTCGTTAGACAAGAATATTGCTAACTTAGCCCCATCTTCGTCTTACACCAGATAAATGTACAAACTCAAGGGCAGCAGGCTAGAGGGTCAAGTTTTGCCGTGCTATCAGACTGCGAGGTCTTTTTCAAAATAGTGAAAAATGGCAGCAATTAGGCCTAATTAAAACTTTGGGTAAGGCCTGCAATCGTGTGTCAGTCATACTACGAGGTACCAAAACGACTGAAGACAGTATTTCCGAACCAAAAAAACGGGGGTGTCAAAAGTTGATTAATAAAATATTCATGGTCGTTGCTCACTGTTGATTAGCCTAATTCGTGGAAAGTATCGTGTCTCCCGACTTTGATTCAACATACCCTCTCTTTCTTTCTTTTTTTTTGTCGATCGATAAAAGTATTTTAATCTTTAATATTCCATCATTTGTAACCGATGTCATATCCAAACCTACTGTATTTAGTTTCTGACGAAAATACAAGGACATGTCCAATGCGCCAACGTGGTGCAATATGTTTTGAGACATTGAAGAAATATTGTAGTTCGGTCGCGCTCAACCAGGTTGCTCCAGAAGTAAGGATGTCACAACAAGGTCTAGGCGAATAGATAACGAATCAGTTGAATAAAACACGGTTTTTAGTTGGATATCGTATCTGTTTCAATTTCTGAATAAGCTTTGGAATCAGCCTGGTATAATAACTATCAACCTGTAGGCACACCCCCCCCCCCCCCCCCCCCCATGACGGGAAAAGCGAAATATAAGCACTTTTTTATGCAATTCATCATCATCGGGTCACGGTCGCGATTTCACATGCGGAACTGAGCTCGGTGTTCACCACAACTTGATATGGGATTTGATGGAGCTTGGAGGTACCGGTGTATGAGTTAGGTAGTCAGAATAACAATAAATCACAAAAGATTTATGCATCAAAATGTACAGATTAATGTGACTGAACTATCTTATGATTTGTTTGCTGATTGACGTTTGGGGCAAGGCGGCGAAAGTCCAAGGCCAAAAGAAGAAGTACGCAGTCGAATCACATATTTTGTAAGAAATAACCACCGGTTTCCATAGGTACTGTGCTCAATCCGGCCCTGACTTATGCTCCCGTCCTGTTTCCAAGAATAAGTTTCTGCGTTGCTAAGCAATGTCGCTAAACAACCTTGACTCACCCCCGAGCCGATTTTTGATGTCGTTGATGCCCCTGGTGAATGTTAATGAGAGTGTATTGGCAATATTCGAAAACACACCGGTACAAAATGTAATGCAGCTCTCCTATAGTTATGTGTCAATTAATCAATTTTCGTCGCAAGTCACATCAATTTTAACAAAGTTGAACTCACAAGAGAGTGTCGTCTGCTGACTGCACATATTTGTCATATAAATGAGCGACATTTGCGATGGCAACCCTAACAAATTGAAACGAGAGCATTTTGCTAAATATTCTGATCTTAGTTGTCCGCGGATTATAAGATTGTAAAGTTGTTATAAAACGTGCCTGTCTATAGAATTCTTTGGAAGTCTTGATCGCTTACGTCGTACAATGATTCATAATAAACCGGACAAGTAGAATTCGGACGTCCGTCAATTCTAAATCTCTCATGCAGGGTTTTTTTACTTAATCAGGCAGTCTGGTATAGACCATCTTGTAAAACGCTCCATCTCTATATACTCGCTAACTCTTTGCAATTGGAATGCTATGCCTGGGAAAACAATACGAAAAGTTCAGACATGTCGCCATACGGTATATTTTCTATACACTTCGGGGGAAGAACAAAATATAAAAAGCTTCATACTTCATAATTGCGTTTATTGGTAATATAAACAGATGAAAGCCGATGTACATCAGCTCTCCTCAACTTTATTACATTTTGACTGTATTTTGGATAGTGTGCGGTGTGCGGTTGTTGGTGTACTCTTTACATGTAGCTACCGAGGGACACATCTGACTGCGTTTCAGCTGTATATCGTAAATGTTCTTGTTCTGTACAAGTTTACGAGCATTTTCGTCTCGCCAGTCGTTAATAACCCGTTCCAAACGCCAATCATGTGATTTTACCCACCCAGCAAACAAACAAAATCCGCCACACATCCAGTTAAAATATTGTTTCACTGCCCTTAAAATATCCACTGCCATTAAAAAATAAAACGATTCCCCTGCCCCTTTTCGATGAACAGCTCCGTTGACTACCTGTACCTGAAAATTTAGCGTGCTTTCAACTGTCACTATGGGTCTGGTCAGTTTCTTCGGCCTGGGGGATCCCAGGCCATGGAATTTTACCCGAATAACCGCCGTCACCCCACAAAATGGAGTGGCCATGAAATTAACAAATCACACAAATTGCGTAACTTCTCACCCGTAGGATGGGACCGTTAGAGACTAGTGACAACTGCTTCTGAGAATTAGTCTTTGACTGTTGAGAAGATTTTGCGGTCATGTAACGTCTCTTGTCTTACCAATCAGATATTGTTCATTTATATGTTTATCATCAAGGGAGGTGTTAGAATCTAGTTTCGCCTTACAGAAGTTTAGCTATGTTTTGTTGATCCGTTGACAAAAATGCTATCGGCGCGTGCCATGGGACCGCAAAGTCATGCAAACAGGTGCTTTGATGCAAATACTGTATTGCTGATGCGTCAGTTTTCGGTGCGGAGCTAAATCGTGGCGATCAACAGTGCTCAGTGAACGATGGCTTGAAGCAGGGGACCTGGGCGATCTTCACCGCTCCTAAAATTAAAGGCTGTTTTTTTTTTCAGTGAAAACCGACTGTTTTGGAGAATGCCCGAAATGTCACCACCATTATCGTTTCACCTCTTTGACACTGATAGTACTCGCACCATACACCATAGGCGAAAGAAATCAGTCCCCTGGGGTAGGGAGGGAGGTTTATTTGTGCAACGGTTTACCTTATTTTACTTTATTAATTTTGACTGTGATATTTCAAATAAAGTTCAACTCCAAACCATCTGACTGCTTTCTTGATCATCGAAATCTTTATTTGAAATACCACAGTCAAAATTAATAAAATTACTTTTATTAATTTTACCACAGTCAAAATTAATGAAATTACTATAGGTAAGCGGACGAGTAGGAGGCGGTTTACGGAATTTAACGGTACAGTTTGCCAGTAAAACTCCGAGGCCCGCAGGGCCGAGGAGTTTTATGGCAAACTGTACCGTTAAATTCCGTAAACCGCCGACTACGAGTTCGCTGACCGTGTTATACCACGAATTTGCCGAGTTTTAGAGCCTTTTTTGCACGCCGAAAGTTTTTTTTTGTAATTTTAGTGCAGTGCAAGTTGAAACTTTGGCAGGAACACATTGACGCGTTTTGACACCTTGTTGAACGAAAGTATAAAAAACTAACCCATGATTGGATAAAACAAAGTTGACATGTGTTGCCATTGTAGTGCGATGACGTGTTGCGCACCTGGTTTGATTTGAATTGTATGAATTATGTTTGATTGATTGGTTGGTTGAATGAAGTGAAAAGGTGTTTGCAGATCGACGTTAGAGTCACGCTTTGCTCATTTGGGTCGAAAACTTTGAGCAGCATACACGCAATTGCCGAGTCGCTCTACGTATATCGATATGGCGGATGAAGTACAAATGAAAGCTGTATCCGGTGCACTTCAACTACCAAAGCCAAAGATGGAAAAGAAAAGTCCCCCTGTCACGCCAGTGCTAACGGCCACAATCGGAAGACCAAGCTACACAGCCACGTCAGAGAAAGGCGCAACAGAAACTGCAAGTACAAAAAAAAATACGTGTAGATCCACAATGACTGTGGTACTGCGTGTGTGTTTGCCTGTAGCTAGATTTAACTTTACCAAAGGCGACTGAAACCTCTACATTCAGTGTTGATAACTGACTTTGAAGTCTTAAATTTCAGCTTCGAATGATCGTGATAACAATAACCTTAACACTGAAGTGATATTTGCAATCAATGCCGTTATTTCACGGTGACCTGTAATTGATTTTGAGATGTACAGTCGTGCAAAATTAATTCAGTCCGGTGATTCTTTTAAAGTGTCTTTACTCTGTACTTAATGGTGAAATAAATTTCTTCTGGTATAATGTCTCGCATTTGGGTTTTTTTACTCGTCGCCACGTGACTTTCTTTTGTTTAAAAAGTGTCCATTTTACAAGTTCTTTTGTTTAAAAGTGTCCGATTTACTAGTAAATCGGACAGTTTTTAACAAAAGAACTGTCCGATTTACTAGTAAATCGGACACTTTTAAACAAAAGAACTTGTAAATCGGACACTTTTTAAACAAAAGAAAGCCAGGTGGTATATAATAAAATATTCGGTTATGGAAATTAGAGAGCATGGTTAGAACAATGGGCACGAGGCGGAGAGTGGTATAACTTTTATTAATTTTGACTGTGGTATTTCAAATAAAGATTTCGACTCCACACCGTCTGACTGTTTTAGATATTACCCGACAAGTCCTTATCTCCTCTCCAACGTGTGTATACACCATTGTAATTGCTCCGAAAACATTGCCAACTTGCTAATCCGTTGTCGGTATCAGCGGATTAAGTGATTGAGTCAACACCACAGCCGCCCCACACATGTGGGACGAATGTGGTGTTGACTTAACAAGCCAATCCGCTGATACGCTGATACAAGTTGGCAATGTTTGCGCAGCAATTAGAGTGGTATGTGCACTGGTTGAAGAGGAGATAAGGACGTTGGAAACACAGTCAGACAGTTTGGATTCGAAAGCTTTATTTGAAATATCACAGTCAAAATTAATAAAATCAAATAAGGTAAACCGTTGCACAAAAAACCTCCCACCCCGGGGACTTTCATCTGCCCCCTGTGCATACACAATGAACCATTAATTACAACACCGTCCCTCCACCTAGGTGGGTGGAGGGACGGTGATTACAACATCGCTTAAACCCGTGAAAACGACAGGTTGAAATCTCATTTCACATGCATATGTGCAAATCCAAAGCCAAGACGGCTTCATTTTAATGTTAATGAACGAAGGGTGCAGTTGCTAATCATAATATCAAACAAAGGACAGCCGACTTCTAAGAATACCTAACATTAAACTATTTCCCCATCGATCTGCGTATCATAATATGAAAAAAGTTCTCTGGGAAGGAAATCAATTCTATAATTTTAGCGTAGCATTGCGGTGTTTTTGTCCAACAGTAAAACCATATACAGAAACAAAGCCTGTGGTTAAAAATGAGCTTACGCGGACCACGGTCCCTAGTGGAGGGACTGAGCACGGACAAGTACAATGAGACATACACTGATTTTCTTGATTTCGTTAATGCTTTCCTCTGACTAATTTTTCTTTGATTTTTTTCCTTCTGAGTCCACCAGTAGAATTGAAAGCCATCTAGTCGATCGACACACGTGACACACTTGTCAGATTTTATCTTCGATACCTCTGATGTCCGATGCAACATTCTCTTCGACAAGCTTGCTTGACTTATTCTACCTGCAACTTAAAACTTATAGTGATTTTGTAGCTCATTCCACTGTCATTCTTTACTATTTTGCGTAGTATTTGATAGCCGGTACGTTCTCTCGATACCTCGACACACTTGTCCGACAACCTCTCAAATGGGTTATTTCTCCGGGGAATATATTGGCTATGAAATGCGGACCTGTGAACTTTTATCTCATTTTTGTACTAAATTGAACTGACTTGGCTTCAATGTTTGTCGGCTGAAATATTTTTTTCATGATTGTTTAGAGAGTTTCTGGCGCAATGGTAATTGACACTTTTGTACAAAGAAAACACCGTTTGAAGGACTTCCTCTGCGGGAAAAGCGTACCCGTTTCACACGATCTACATTTGTTCACCGTCCCTCCACCCACGGAGGGACGGTGATTTGTTGCATAATTGTTCATGTCAGTGGCTTTTCTGCATTTTGGAAAAAAGTTATGTTTCTATCATTTGTCTTTCACTCGTAGTTCTGACGTCGCGAAGGTCGGACGAATTCTGATCGCATGGTTTAGATGTCAAAGGAAAGTTTCACAAACGGCGATTTTCAGAAATTCTCTCGGATATTTGAGGAAGCCATTAGGCCGATTACCTCAGCAGCCATGATATAGCTGAATGATCTGGGCCTGACCTACACTTTGACAACTGTAATTACCACGATAAAAATTTGCGTTTAAAAGACTGATAGCTTGTGGAATAAAAGAGTTTGCGTAGCGCTGGCTACCGGTGGCCTACCGGTGGCCTCCAGCCAGTCGTTTCAGCCCATGTCGTTACGATCTCAATTTCCGGCCGCAAGTCACATCGGCATCGTGACCTAAGTCGTTTCAACATCCCTGTTTCGATTTTTTGTTTTGTTTTGTTTTTCTTGTTGTTTTTTTTTGGGGGGGTTGGGCAAACTTATCAGTCATTGACTGACTAGTCGTATTCGTAAGCTTGATTGACCTTTGCCTTCTTACCTTTACTTTTACGTGCATTTTGTCTTTTCTCCAACGGATCCGCCTTCAAGCTTTTGATTTATCAGCGGCTAGTGCTATCGATAAACTTGTGTCACAGAATTGAAAATGATGTGAAGATATTACTGTGTTTTACCATGTTCCCTGTAAGATAGAACATGCTAGAGGCCGACACGAAACGGCTTGCGGTCGGAATTTACGACTTTATGCCGAAACATCTAGAAATTTAACCCGGAAATAAATGTTAAAATACGTGCCAGGAGGGACCGTGGCCAGTATCATGGCGTTTCCAGTCAGTGGACTTTTTCAGGAATTTCCCAGTTTTCACTGAAGCGCCATTATAAATTGAAGAAAGTCCATCATGTTTTTTATGATAATTGCTTATTGCATCTGTCTTTGAGGTTGCGGTATTTTGTAAGTATATCATAGTTCCAAGCGATATAAACATGATAGTGCTGGTTTGCTCACAGTGGCAAGAAAATTCATATCATGCAATTGCAGATTCCATCGCGAAACATGAGGTGTCAAGAGGTTAGAACTACATTTACACATAAGTACCAGATACACCTCCATGCTCTATTGTATTTCACATTCAGAACAGGCGTGATCGGCGTTTGCGAAGAAACGCTTTGCGTTGTTCATGTAGTTATGTGTTTAGGGACTGTCGTTGTACATATGATTGTCAAATTGATAAATTGATGTATAAATTAGCGACATTTCCTATAGTATATGTATTCTTGGCAGCTATTCTATTCATTCGAGGAGATTTCAGGGGGATAATTCACTTCACTCATGGAAACACGGTCCCTTGATCGTTCGAAACGTCAGTCGTACCGGCTTACTGTCACTCACAACTTTGTCACTCACAACTTTTTATCCTGTTCGTCCTGTAAAACATCGGAACATCGTTCCGTCGCAACTTACTGAAACCACGGTATTTAGCGGTTCACTGACCTTCAAAAACAGGAACAATTGTTTTCGAAAGTTTGCGTAATATGCCTTTTTTTTCTATAACACGACCCTAACTTACACTAAACTTTTTTTCGCATTTCAAAAATTACTAGTGAACTTTCTTAATTTTATAGTTTTTTGTGCGTCCCTATTGACCAGCCAGCGTTTTTGAATGTAAGTTTCGGGAAACTTATTTTAGGCTCAAATCAAAAGTAGCTCGCGCGCACCTAAGGACCTCAGTTGGTAACGACATCGTCCAATTACTGATCAACGTCCAGCCAGAATTATTGCCACTTCGATCCTGATCATTCTGACCGCCAAGCTGTTTGTGTGAGCAGTCAATCCATGGCTAATTACAAATCAAATCAGAGTGGGTTGAAATGATTCAAAGTTAAGTACATGTATACTGCATACCGTATTTTTTTTGCGAATATTTTTTTTGCGATTTTGTAAAAGGGTAGCACTCTGCGGCGTTTTAAGTTTGCGTTTACAGGAAGTCTCACAGATTGCGGTAAAACTAACAGGAAACAAACAACGTGAATTGGATACCTTTGTTCACGCCCAGGTGTTATTACAGCGATCACGAACATCATCAAGAAACAGACTTGTCATGGACACCTTGTGATCACCGATTAGCCTTGTCATCGTCATGAAAATAAAAGCTTTTGAAAAAAAACGAAGTGTTAACGTCTCCCTTTTATTTACACCTATTGAAAAAAAGGGTATCTTTATCAGGGGCACTTGAGGGGAGGACCCACATACTGTTAGCTGAACTGAATACGAATGGGTTGAAACGAAAGCGAGGTCAGTATTCACATTATGACGCCGAGCTCCGAGCTGAGATAGGGAAGTTTGCTGCCGAAAATGGCAACATGAAAGCAGTACGTCATTTTGCAGTAAAACTGGGTCGAAAAATCAACGAGAGTACGGTGCGATCGTTCAAAGTTTCCTATCTCAAAGAAAAGAGATCATCGAGATCAGAGCCCGTAACCTATCTGCCTCATGGTAAGCGTGGGAGGCCCCTTCTACTTGGTGACCTCGATGAGCGTGTCAAGGCCTACGTCACCGGCGTGCGTGATTCCGGCGGTATCGTCAACCGAGCCATACTGCTTGCTGGTGCGAAGGGCATTGTGATGAAACACAACCGAGCACTACTGAGCGAAAATGGGGGCCACATTGAACTTTCTCGCACATGGGCTGAATCGTTTCTCAAGAGAGTGGGGTATGTGAAGAGGAAAGGTACGCGTGCGGCAAGAAAACTACCCGAGAATTTCACTGAAATTAAGGACGATTTTCTACATCGTATTGCTGACGTAGTAGAAAGGGAGGCGATACCCCCGGAGTTGGTTATTAATTTTGATCAATCCGGCATCCATATCGTTCCCGTGAGTTCTTGGACATTGGCAAAAGAAGGGGAAAAACAGGTGCCCATAATTGGGCTCGATGATAAGAGAGAGATTACAGCACTATTTGGGTGTACCATGAGTGGCGATATCCTTCCACCTCAACTTCTCTACAAGGGAAAAACCAATGCATGTCATCCACACTTTCAATTTCCTGATGACTGGGACATCTACCACACTCCAAACCATTGGAGCAACCAACACACAATGATCCGATATGCAGAGAAAATTCTGATACCGTATGTAGAGAAGATCCGCCAACAATATGATCTGCCCGAAGAACAACAAGCCGTTGCCGTATTTGACGTGTTCAGAGCCCATCAGGGTGAAGAGTTCCTGACAAAACTCCACGATGCAGGAATCAACACTGTCTTCGTTCCTGCGAACTGCACATCAGAATTACAGCCCTTGGACTTGTCTTTCAATGCGAAATTCAAGGATGCACTGGGTAAAGAATTTAGCAACTGGTACGCAGGAAAAGTAGCTGAGGCCCTTGACAGCGGCGTTGATGTAAGTGCTGTAGCAGTAGATCTCCGTTTGTCAACACTGAAACCCCTTCATGCGAGCTGGTTTTTGTCAGCGTTCGATAAGCTCCGAAATGATCGTGGTGCAATCACTGAAGGTTTTTAGAAGTCGTCGATAGTTTCAGTCATTGACAGTATTGAAATTTAAAGATTTGAGAACTTTGAAAGTGAACTTTATTTTTCGATTTTTCGATAGTGAGCCGCCATTTGTACTGTTCGAGTATACACATCCGTAATTCTATCCGTCCACCGTTGTGCAATGAACGTTGCGTTGAGCATACTTTTATTATGATCATTTTCTTTTTAACTTGTTTTTTATTCCTTTGCATATTGTTTCAAACTTTACAAATCAAGAAATAAATGTACGTACGTTTAAGTATAAATGATTGTCTAGTCGTTGGTTTGGTATACGTGTGTGTGTGTGTGTACTGTATACAAAAGGCTTTGTGTGTATTGAGAAAGTGTGGTACATTGGAGCAGTGAGCATGTTATGTCTGCGACGTCAAAAGTTCGCGATTTTTTGCAATCGCGAATATCGCAAAAATAAATCGTTCGCAAAAATAAAACGGTATACAGTAGTTATGAGGTAAAGAAGGCGCTAGGCGATAATGCGTGCTGGTAGACACTAATGAATGCCATGCTACCGTGCCTCGGAGAGAGAGTTAACACGTTCTTGAACGTACTACATGTAGTACCTAGAATTAGCTTCGCCTTAAAACGTGCGTTAACATGAAGAAAAGGAGTGAAATGAGAATTTCCCTTGTTGGAAGTGACTAAAAAGGGGAATCAATGTGGCCGCGGCAAAACTAGACGTCGAATAACTCCTGTCGAAATGGTCCGGGTGTCCAAGTGAAGCTGGCTACCGTCAGCCTTTAGTTACTGGGAAGACTACATATTTACTGGGAGACATTCTGTGCTAAAATTGACCGAGGCTGCTCCACTATTAATGTTCCTTTATATACCAGAACTAAAAGAGTGTGGTCATAGTATTAGTAAGGCACGTAACCGAAGCGATTCATACTTCCTGTGTGTTACTCGAGCGCGTTGCTTATGTAATCACAACGGACAGTGGTGACAATTGCCCCGTCTGTCCGCTGACGCCACTCGCTAGCAACTTCGACATAGTTGAGTAACCCTGCTTGAAACCATATTTTCTATCCAGTTTTAGCTCCGTAAACCACAAAAGTGCATGTTAAAGACAACGTAGATCACTATGTTAGCACTATAGTTGAAAATTGCAACGAATCACCCTGCTGAAACGTGCATTTGGGCGTATTTCAGGTGCAGACAACAGAGCTATTCATCGAAAAAGCTATTCCAGGAGCAATTTTTGAGGGCAGGGGAAATTTTAATTTTGCTAGGGTAGGGGACATGTTTTTAGGTGGTAGGGGAGCAAATTTTAGTTTTTTTTGTAGGGCAGGGCGGATATCGGTTGATTGTCCTGGGAACAGGGCTTTGCGAAAAACGTTTTGAGGGGAATTGTTTACAGGGCAGGGGAAATTGGCAAGTTTTATTTCGCCACAGGGCGAGGGAGCTTCCAAAATTCACAGTGGGGAGGGGAAACAGGCAAAAATAAGTGGGGAGTGGGTAAAAATGAAGTTTGAGTGTGGGAGGGTAAGTTGAAAAATTTTCTGTGGGAGGGCAAATTATGAATAGCTAATTAATTACCCTCTTGATTTAAAATTAGTCAGTTCACATTACTTGTCATGCACAATATATCTTATCATAGTAAGGACCTCTTTAAAAGTGCATTGTTCGTTGGCTGCACCTGGTATTTGTAGATTCGACGTACACGGCCTGTAACAGCTTAAGTGTAAGTTTCTGCCGGTCACACCCCTAGGAAATATAAGCTGGCTTAATCGACGGGACAGGAAGTGGATAAGGCGCGTTTACGTTAGCTTATAAAATCGTAAACGCCCGATTTCATACAGTGCACGTTTCACGAATAAGAAATGAAAATCATACGTGAACACACAACAAAAGTATTACTCTGGTGTAGATTAAGAGACGATATTTTCCTATTTTTTATTGGGACAGAACACGAACTCTACGAATTTATCACATGATCAACAAAATGCATCCAACTTTCAAACTTTCATTTGGAAGTTCTTCACACGAAATAATATATCTTGACCTAGTTATTTACAAAGGTCAACGATACAACAAAGAAAACATACTAGATACTAGAACTCACACAACACCAACAGATACATTTCAGTTCTTATACCGAGAATCATGTCATCCTAAATCAACCTTCAAGGGCCTTACCAAAGGCGAAACATTTAGGTACATGAGGGCATGCAACAATGAAGAGGACTTTAACAACAAAGTGAAAACATTTACTGAAAAATTACTACAACGAGGCTATTCACAACAAGAAATATCGAACATCAGTGCGGGAACAGATTTAAAACACAAAAAACACCACAAAACTAATAAGTTGATATTTACTACCACATACAATCCACATATCAAAACAAAAGACATCAAACAAGCACTCCTGAAAAACTTGGAAAAAATAGAAAAAGACTAAACACTAAATGTTATCTTTAAGGTTTGGCTTTGGTCATGAGATAGATATGAATTAAATATACAATTGTAAGTCCAATCCTACACATTAATACAGGTATCGATCTTAAATTCAAATGTCACTGATATACGTTGCAAACCGTCACGTGAAATTCTCGTGTTCCTTTATTAAGTGTTGACTGCCTTCATCATTCTCAGTGTAATTCAAATTTATTCTTGTTTTCGTCAAAATTTCGTAAACATCCTCGTTATTACGAGTTTTGAATTCTCGAAATTTTGAGTTTTTAATACTCGTCACTACGTGTTGTTTCTCATCATGATGAGTTTGAAATTATCGTAATTAGCTTGTTCTGATAATTTTAATCATATGTCTTCATTCTCATTATCTTACCTAATAGTGTACTGAAAACGCCTAGCTACATTGCACTTTAACGTTGATCTACATCATTTCAAGGTTCTTGTCAGTCTTGTGGCATGACTGGTATCACAATTAATATGAGGATGTTGCGATAATGTTATGGGGATGTCTGTGTTTGTACAGACACAAAAAAATCGAGCAAAAAATCGAACAATCTGTCCACTGTTTACATATCAAATAACTTTTTTCCGCAAATATTCAATCACTTTAAATTAATTTGTTAACCACAGAGTAAAATATTAGTTAGGTTCACCTTTTAGCTTGCAAAGCAGTCGTAAGTTGCGTGATGAAAAAATATCAATTTACGCAAATGTATGCAAATCATCCGATTTCCTGTCCTCTCTTTTCTTCCAATTTCAGGATTTCCACAGAATTTAACTCTGCCCTGGCTGAGTCAAATTTTCTGAATTTTTCACATTATCTTCTTCAAATGCCATATAAGAAAACGTCTATTTTCTGTGACAATAAGGTTCTTACATTTCAAATAAAGGGCATTTTAACTTTGCTGATCATGTTTTAATCACTTTTTGATTGTCAATACTTCAGCCCATGTCGTTTTAGAATAAGGATAGATAATTCAAAATAAAATAGTCGTTTTTTTCTACACATTCTCTTCTTTCAATTGAAATATTACATTGAAGAAAATACTGTCAAGTTTTTGACTTAAAATAATTTTTATTATGAATACCAAAATTGAGATTTTTTACAGAAAATATACACTGCCTTCATCCTTGGAGTAAACTATAGATACCATACTAAACTTTAGATTCTCTGCTTTTTGCAAATATACAGTACGGGGGGATTTCCTTGTCATCTTTGATGAGAAATATTCGTTTGAAAAGACTGTGTTGGCAACGTGTAGTTCCGCCTTAATAAACTATATATACTGCTTCCTGAGGTGTGTGGTAGTGATTATCTCTTCTGGTCCATAACTCAGTATGTTTAGCCACAAGCATTTTCCAAAGACCACCTTTGCAGGTGTTGCGTGCATGCCTGTACTTTTGTGATAGAATAGTAGGATTCTAGCCGTGTTATATCGTCACAAACTTGCCAAAGAAAGAAGCAAAAAATGTAGATCACAGCAAATGTGCTCTTGGCAGCTTGTGTGTACCGGTATGGCCGCAAAGTATCGTACAATGGAAATATGATGACGGTAGATATTCGTTACAAGGCCGCCTTCGAACCAACCCTCATTGCCATAGGATATCCTAGCTCGAGAGATTCCATAAGTATTCTAATCTCATATGATATTGTAAATTTTGATGATATCGGTAGCGCCTATTCGAAAATTTTAGATACGGCGAAATTGGAAACCAATATGATAAAACATTAAAAATAACTTTTATAGCTCACCTAAGGACAATGACAACTTGACGATTGGTGATGTGTATTTGTAGGGTGGAATAACAATGATATCAAGGTATTCGCTTGAACTATTCTGTACTTTTCTGTGCTGTGTCAAGTTTGGCGATTGATTCTAGCGTTTAACGTCTACCGTGGTTAATGTTCAATGATTGATTTCTGCAATCTTTAGCTACGACCTGAGATTACATTGCTCCATTTGTGATGATTCATGTACCATAATATCATTTGGCAATTTTCCCCCAAAAAAGGTATCTTAGGTATTTCAGTTGTGTATGGCTGCCATTTTCTGAATTCATCTCGAATGTCGCAAGAGACATACGTGATATGATGAGAGTGAGGGACAGACAGACAGACAGATAGACAAACAGACAGAAATCCGGTAGTTTTATTTATCACCAGAGTTTTGAAACCTCCCACCACTGTCGTGAGACGACCATGAATCTTATGAATTCCTGACCATGAAGTTATAGTTTTCAGGATCTCCAACAATTCATTGACATTGCATGACAAAAACGTTTCCAATAATGACCATATTTGTCTGACTTTGTTGATACAGCAATTGCATTGTGGTATATTGTGGTATTGTATACCGTAATCATTAAGAGATTGCGAACGATTGCAAAATTGGCAAAAGAATTTAACGACATTTTCTATACGTTACTGACAACCCTTTGTACACAAATGTTAAGTATACTGCAAATAATTACTCAGCAAGCCAAAATACTTAGAATCAGGAAAACTACAAATGCGCATTTTACAAGCTCTCAAGTATCAATTTACAAACCTCGTGATAGACGTTGAAATCTCAGGTGAGATTTAACAATGTTTGAGGCAACCTATGACAGCAAAAACAATAGGTTTTGTGTGGTGATGTTGTAAATTTCCATCTCATGAGATCAGCTTCTCCCGATTCTATCAGGATTATTTTATTATCTGACACGGTTGTCATGTCAGCTTCCAAGTTTGCCGAAATGCATGTATTTAATATAATATCGATCAATACTGAATAAACACTATTCAGAACCACTCTTCTTTGCTACGAAAAAGTTGTGTTTAGAACACACTGAATTTAAGGCATACAAGTATGTTTTGCGAGATTGTGCGACAGTTGGATGGTAATTCGATTTGTTTATCAATGGGTATGCAAATCAAACGTAATTTATTCAAGACTAGTTCGTTCAAAGAAAATACCGCAGCTTCCCATCCTGTTTCTCGACAATCGGATTTTGATGTTTCTGGGAAAGATTTTTAAAGATAAAATTGATATTTTGAAAGCCAATATGGCGCGACCTCGCGCAGTTTAATTAGAATTTTCAAGAACATTGTGCATGCTTGTTGTGCAAAAAAAATCAAATTGACCAGACCCTTAGATCATGAGTAAAAGCCATTTCATGTTTTCTGAAAAACAAATTATTGTCGCAAGGTCACGTGACTAATTAAAAATTCAAGAGTAATACGCACTACCTCTCATTGACGCTTAACATTTTACCAAGTTTGAGAAGATTACATAGAGCAGTTTCTTAGATTAAGGTGGACAAAAAGCCAATTCATGTTTTCTGAAAAATAAATTATTGTCGCGAGGTCACGTCATGACAACTTTTCCCCACACAGACTTAGACGGGGTGGCTGAGACCAATCTCTATTGAAATTGGTCTCAGCCACCCCGTCTATTAAAATTCATGAGTTTACTTTTCTTGTTTACGTACATACCTATATCAGATGGAAATCTGAGGATTTGCGATTACATCAGGTTGACAACCCCCCACACGAGAGCAATGAATGTAAAAAGTGTGAAAGACGCTCCCACCTAACTATCCAAAATGTTTTTGTGTCGAGTTTGTGTTTGATTCGTTTCAAAAATGTGTTCCTACATTCTTATCCGATTGTTTGTGTTAACAAAAATGTTTGTTTCGCCTCGGATATTTGTAGGGAAGTTTGGATCAGTGTGTACGGTAATGTTTTGTTTGTGTGGGGAAAGCTTATGGCGAGACGCAGCCGGACCTATTGTGTTACAGAGTTGATAGAGTGGCCCTTTGACGCTTGCGTTTCGAAACCCGAGTGTGGTTTCTCATCAGTCGCAGTGTAGATTCTTTCCTTAGTTTGTGTTTGTGAAAAATTATTTTAATGCATTTTAGTGGTCTTGCTCTTCGAGTAGCGAGGCAAGTATATTAATGTTTGGGTCTCGTTGTGAGTCCGTTTGGTGGTTCAGTTTGTTTGTTCTATGTTTCTTTACTTCAGTAAATTTTGTTTTGAATAGTGTGTCTTTTAGAATTTTGCCGAGGTTTGTGAATTTTTAGGCAATAATTAACACTGCGGGGTACGGATTTTATGTTTTCTTGATCAAGATACTTACAAGTATCATGATCGATGTGTTTGTTTCCGTACATTTTGTTTAATAGTTCGTGTACTTTGTTTACTATTTGTTCTGTGTCGTCACTGGCTAGTTGTGTATAATACTTAGTGTTGCGTAATTGCCTTTCGCATTCGTGTACGTAATCTTTTGTGTTGACAAAGACAAAACCCGACCCTTGTCAAAGGTTTTTTACGGTAATTTGTCTACTGTTTGCAAGCTGGTTTATCGCGATTCTTTGGGCACGCGACATGTTTTGTTTCCTTGTTTGAAAGGGTATCTCTAGAAGTGCGAGTTTAGCAGCTTCAGATAGCTTTCAGGTTTTTGTATTTTTTGCTGTTCGTGGAGTCCAATTTGACTTTTCTTTGAATTGGTGTTGTTGCGATTGTTCGTGTCTCACGATGTCTCCGGTGTTTGGCTTAATTGCTAATGAAACTTTTCCAAGTCAACTATCCAAGCATTTTGAGAGGGGTGATCAAAAAGGCCAGAACAGCCAATTTTGACCAACCGGGTTCAAGAACCCGGGAAAGGTGTTTAAAGTGTGCGATAGATGTGTTTACAACATAAACATTACGAACAGTAGGATTAAGATAGGTATGAATAATCCAAACTGCCCAGTTTCTGTGTGGGGAAAAGTTGGAATGGTGGCTAATTAAGGGCAAAGAAAAAAAATATCTTGAAACAGGATTTAATTTTGTTATCGACTCATTTGCAATCACTTGAGTTGGTCTAATCGTTAGATTCAAACTTAATTTGTTTATTCTGATAGAGCTGTGATGTGTGTGGTAAGTATTAAGGAAAATCCTTGATATGTTACCGCAAATGAGGTTAATAGTTCAACTCGTTACCAGATAATAGTGTTGAACTATTAACCTCATTTGCGGTAACATATCAAGGACATACATTATAAGGATTATACATTAACTAAAATTTTAGGCTAATTTGGTAGACCTGAACGATTATCGGTGTAACGAAGTAAAGTCTGAATTAACATATATGTGTGTCGTATTAGAGCAGCCATATTGATAAATCGATGCCTGGGTTACAGTCATCTTTTTGTGGATTTAATTGGCCATTTGCTTGAAGGATGAAGCCGGAACTTCAGACAACTCGTTGCCGTCTGAGCAAGATCAGAAAGCTCAGTGATGGGATGGCAGTCTTGCAACTGGAGGGGCTATGTTTAGCTTATTTGTGCTATCCATTGTTTGTCTGCGGTTGTTTAACTTATGGTATGTGTACATGTTATCATAAATGTATTTTGTTCCATAAAAGTATCATCGACTGCTCATTACGCTTATAACCGTTAATTGTCGTACCTTTTCTTCACACTCTATCATGTTAATCATTTCTCAAAAAGATATTGACTTACCCTCCCTTTTAAAATTGTTTTATCATCATTTGTTCAGAGATTTCTAATTTTGTAGCTCTAGGGTTCTACTTATAGGGGCCAATTAGCCCTTATGGACGAGGCCCCAATTGTTATTGCTGAAGTTCTACTTTATCATTCTGCTTCTTCTTCTTCTGCCGTTTTTTTCCACCTTAATCTCAGAAAGTGCTCCATGTAATCTTCTCAAACTGGTAAATTGTTAGGTTTCAATGAGAGGTACTGCGTATTACTCGTGGATTTTTAATTAGCCACGTGACCTCGCGACAATAATTTATTTTTCAGAAAACATGAATTGGCTTTTTTTCCACCTTAATCTAAGAAACTGCTCTATGTAATCTTCTCAAACTTGGTACAATGTTAAGCGTCAATGAGACATGCAAAGATTTAACTCGCATCAGTCATTCCACGGAGGTTTTTTACCGCCATGGTCATTCTGTCCTGTACTTCGGTTGATGCGCTTGCTCTCTCCGATGCGATTGTCTACATATTTTTCTGCAGGACTGACCGTAAATTGTACAATAAATTTCAGATCAGAATGCATGACTACACGACAAAGTAGCTTTTAGTTATTTTCCATCTGTTCAGTTGGTTAAGAAGAAGTTCAATTAATAATGTAAATAAAAGTATGTTGCCATCCATTGACATTTTGAACAAACCATACACATATGTTAGAATTAGCAAGCATCATACAGTTGACACTGAAAACTCATTGTTTCCCTAGAAATTGTTAAAGATCATCTAACACATCACGATATACTCCGACCATACTTACAAAAGATCACTGTACTTCTTTCAATGTTTATGGTAAATGATTTTAAAATAAAACATAAGTGCATAAATCATTGCAATAAGCAGCCTGATACAATACCATCTACAGTGTGTATTTGATCTTTCGTACCCCAGTCAATAGCGGCATACCAAACGTTCCAAACTCGATATGAAATCACCGGTTTACATCCGTGGTATGTCACTAAGACATGATAATGTGACCAAATGTATGGTGATATTTTCCTGTTCATTGACTGAGAGAAGCTGATAATGAAACTTTCCTATTCTTCAGGCTGTTATGAAAAGTGCACTTGCAACGTCAGCAAGGATGTTGGTTTCAGATTATCCCACGCGAAATATATCTCTTTGTAGAAAACGGCCATTTTAGCGAAGTACAGACAAAACAACTTTTCTAAAATACAATAAAACTTTCTAACGGGTGTTAAGAACAGCTTTAAGTTTTTTTACTCCAGATTACATATCGAAACCCTTTGTGATATGCTGAAGTGGCAGTAAATTTGAAGTCATCAACAGTTCCGTTGGGGATAAAATATTTATCACCTGTCGATAGCACCCATCATGTCTTATGCGATTGTCCTGGCACAAATATAGATTATATATATATATGTGTGTGTGTGTGTGTGTATGTATGTGTGTGTGTGTGTGTGTGTGTGTGTGTGCGCGCGCGCGTTTGTGTGCGTGTGTGTGTGTGTGTGTGTAGCAAGGCTCAGTGAGCTGCCGCACACAGCCAGCGAGCCAAGCATCTAGCATATTTCTTACAAAGGTAAGTATCTTATTACAATTTTTATGAAAAACCTCCACTGTGTCATTGTACCGTCACTTTCAGTGACAATTATTCCAATATGACTAGTCGCCAACTGAAAGGCTTCAGCCCTTAAAGATGAACAGGTTCGGGTGTAATCCCTTTCAATTGACAAGATACCGCCGGCATTATACTCCGAAAAGCTGTGAAGGCAAATGACTTTTACGCCTACTGACACGGACGAGACGCTCGGGCATATTATGTTTGAAAATCCATTGGATTTATTGTAAAAGTGGTGTGAGGTTTTTATTGTTTTTACGAAACATCACCTACAATATTTGCACTCAGTTGCACGTGTTTTCGTGAAACTAAGATTCAGTAGGCTGCCAAGTCTCTATGACAAAGATCCTAAAAGAATGTCTGCACGTCTCGTCTTATAACTCAGCTTATGTAACGAAAGCCTCGTTACCAACAAACAATCTTTCAACATTACTGTTAAAATATCAAAATAGAGGTATTCTTCACAATTACTAAATCATATATTCTCTTGTCTGCGATGTGTGTTTGTGATCATCTTTTTTGTCCGTAACTAAGTATGTTTAGCCAAAAGTGTTTTCCACAGACCAACTTTGCAAGTGTCAAGTGCATGCCGGTACTTTTGTGATAAAAGGGTAATATTCTATATATATTCTATTGTCACAAACTTGCCTAAGAATGAAGTCGAAACTTTGGATCACGACAAATCTTCGGTGCTCTCGGCAGTTTATGTAAATGGCTGCAAAGTATCGTACATTTGAAATATGATAATGGTCAGAGACGTTGGTAAAGTATCATTACAAGGCCGCGTTCGAACCAACCGTGATTGCTATAGGAAATCCTAGCTAAAGAGCTTCCATAAGGAGATCAGATCTTATGTAATATTGTAATGTTATTATATCCTCCGCAGATTGCGTGTTTCAGCGGTAATTCAGAATATGGCGCAATGGACATCTACATTATAAAAAAATACAAATAAGTTTTAAAACTCACCTTAAGACAGCAACAACTTGACGATTGTTGATATGCGTTTCTTCGGGAGAATAAAAAAGATATCAACGGTATTCTTTTGAACTAATCAGTACTCTTCTGTGTTCTGTCAAGTTCAGCGATTGTCTTGAGCTTTTAACTTCGGCCGTAGTTAATGTTTAATGATTGATTGATTGATATCTGCAGTCTTTGGCCAAGATATGAGATTACATTGTTCTATTTGTAATGTTCGTAAATATCATTTGGCAACATTTCAAAAAAGCATTACCGGTGTGTCAGACTACCGTTTACAGAAACCAGCTCAAATGTCGCAAGATACCTACGTAATATGATATGAGAGACCCCTGGTTTTATTTATCACCCCCCACGATCGTCGCAAAACAAGCATGATTTTTGTGAATTCTTGACCCTCAAGTTATTTTTCCATGATAGTCAACAAATTATTGCAATAATGACTATATTTGTCTATCTGGGATGATAAAGAAATTGAATTGTGCTATTGTATATCTTCATCATTAAAATATTGCGAATGATTGCAAAATAATTTCCAAGGAATTTAACGAAATTTTCAAAACGTTAGGGAAGAGGTCATTTTCAAATAGGCGGTACCGCCGGATACCTCCCGCGGTATACCTCTACTTCGCTTACCGCCAGGATTACCGCCGCTCAGAGACCGTGAATATTCATGAAGACTCATTACCGCGGACTGGAGGTGAAACATTAACACCTCTATTACACTAACGATCGCGGTAATACCGCGGGCACAGCGGTAAATGGCCTGAACGGCTGTACCAAACCATAGACAGTAGAGGGGGGCCTCTACTGTCTATGACTGAACACAGGTTGCAGTATGAGAGAGAGAGAGAGAGAGAGAGAGAGAGAGAGAGAGAGAGAGAGAGAGAGAGAGAGAGAGAGAGAGAGAGAGAGTACATCTTGGTCATATAAACAGAGTGAGTTGTAACTGTTGCGTATGTTCACTTCCGAATTCCGCCTGTATATTGCAAACTGAAGGCCAAAATACCTAGAAAAAAGGTGCAATTCAGAACACCCTATCACAAAACATTAGTTCACGACTGAAATATTATATGTAAAGTTCAAGCACGGTCCCTCATAGAGAAACCGTGGTTCAAGTTACGACACCCAAAATTTGCTCGATTTGTGCGAGATCGGGAAGTAAAACTCGGGTCGCACATCGGCAGAGTGGGACCATTCTGTGATAGGAAATAACGACATTGCCTTGGGGACATTTTGTCGTCAAATTTTCATCCGCATTTGATAGCAGCATGAATGCCCTTGTACTTGATAAAGAAGGCAGTGAAAATACCAGCAAACTACCACCGACGTATTTCCGTGTAGTTTGAAAAAACCTAACTTTCTGAATACAGGGTTGGCATACGGCGTTCGTCGTGATGCTATGGCCTGGTGGAGCACAGCAGTAATAGACAGAGTGTACGCTATGCGATTTCCTCGACCAGTTACATCTAGATTATTAGATTGTGTTGTAATTGCCATTTGCGCCGACAAGTTTTAGCAAATACGGATAGTTTTGAAATAATAATTCAACTCAAAAAGATTCATCGACTGATAATTGGACACTTTCGAAATAAACTGAGCTCGCGTCATTTTGGCAGGTCTTGGCTGTGCTGATAAGCTTATAACGTTGAAAACACGTAAACATGGTCGTACTTTGAGATGAAATTCACATAGGGTCTGGTCACTGAGTTAGAAGTAAAAATTAAATGAGAAGTGAAATCGTCTTTTCAAGGGCATAAAGAATGAATTCATTTGATTAATTTCTTAATTTGTGCTTGGAGGTATGGTTTTTCGTGTATCGTCTGCTGCAGTTTGCTTGTTGTATCGTGACCTGTCCCGTGACCTCTGTGACTTTTATACTCGAGTGCAACTTGATCAGAAGATTTACACGATGTCGATCGCCAAAAGTAAATTTAAATGAAATACGATTTGCTTGTGAAATGTTTTTGCCTTTCTATCACTTATTTAGCGCATATGATGCACCTTCTTTTCCATACTTTCATACTTTCCGCAATATCGATGGACTGCGATGTGTCAGCCATTGAGTGAACATTGAGCAAAAGGGTTCACCCTACGATCTACGTAAACAGCCTACCACTAACCAGACATGCAAACCGGCATGCGAAGTTGATATTTATATGCCCACAGACTTGGAGCAAGTCTACGATCACATGTTTATATTAATAAACTTAATGAACACGTTCAATAAATAAAACATTCTGCTATAAAGCTCAGTTCAATAAAATATGCTGCTGATATAATTGTTTGAAGTCTGAAGCTTTGCATTCAAGATTACAGAACATGGTAGGTATTCTTTGAACTTTGAGCAAAAAGAAAAATGGATGTATGCACAGAATAAACTGGAAATATTTATACGTTTATCAAACGACGCCAACATTATGTCAACAGTTGTTAGTATTGTAGCTTTTTACAGAGTGATAGAGTTATTCGAATCCAGTTAGCGCGATCACCATGAAATAATCAAAAAATAAATATAAATTGACCGACATATTGACGTAGTTTACGGCTCTGCACTCATTGGCAACGATATAGCTTCTTTAGATAAAAATCGCTCTGCATTTTGATGATTTTGAATGAATGTGTCTGTGGACTACTGCAAACTGTGACTCGTAGGTTAGCAGGCCATACTAAAAATAAACATGACACCATATGGTATCGCAGCATGAAAAATTTTGATGCGGATACCTTTTTGTCAGACTTACAATCTATGCCCTGGTCCCATTGGAATCGATTGAATGTCCAGAAAAAATGTTGAGTTCATGGATGGAGTTCTTTTTAACAGTCTTGGATAAGCACGCTCCTATTAAAGAAAAACGTGTTCGTCATCCATGTCGACCCGAATGGTGGAATTCAGAAATAGCAGACGCCATTCGCACTCGTGACAAAATTAATAAGAACAACAACTTTGAGACTTACAAATATTGGCGATCAAGAGTGAAGAAATTGATATTCAGTGCTAAACGTTGCCATTATAACAATCTCCTTTCAAACGATCAGAAGGACATTCATAAATTTTGGAGGGCTTTTAAAGACATTGTACCACCAAAGAAAGTAGTTAGCTCTGATAAACTCCTTATTGACCAAAATTATGTCAGTGATCCATCTGTGATAGCAAATTCGTTTAATAATTACTTCAAGTCTGTCGTAGATGACTTGTTATTGGCGAACAGCTTGATTTCAAACCCCAACAACAGCCACGACAAACTTAGCGAGCTAGTCGAAATGCGCAAAAGTCCCGTTTCATTTTTTGATATTCCACTTATAACAATGGATTACGTCACGAGTCAACTATTTTCCTTAAGTTTAAATAAGTCAACGGGTACTGACTGCATTCCAGCAAAATTTCTACGTTTGTCAGCAGGTGTAATTGCACCTTCTCTCACAAATGTCCTCAATTGCTGTATTTCAAAAGCATACTTCCCGTCTGTGTGGAAAGTAGCAAGAGTTACACCTATTCATAAGAAAGGATCAAAGGATATATTAAGTAACTACAGACCAATTAGTATTCTGCCTGTTCTTTCTAAAATCTTTGAACGTCATATTCACAACAGTTTTAATTCTTACATGGAATATAACAACCTTTTTCTCAATAACCAATCGGGTTTCCGAGCAGGCCATTCCTGTGAAACTGCGCTGACTACATTGGTAAGCAGTTGGTCACTTGACATTGATCAAGGAAATGTGATTGGTGCTGTTCTGTTAGATTTAAGTAAGGCATTCGATCTTGTCAATCATAATGTTTTACTTTCAAAACTTAAGCTTTACGGGTGTACAGATCATGCACTGTCACTTTTTAAATCCTATTTGACTTCACGAAAACAATTTGTAAAATTCCAAGGTCGCTGTTCTAATATCACAAATTTGGAGGTTGGCGTTCCACAGGGATCGATTCTCGGCCCTCTACTATTCATTACCTTCGTCAATGATTTGCCACTGTATTTGAAAAACTCAAAATCAACATCATTTGCTGATGACACCACAATCTATGTTACTGGTAATAATATTGGAAAAATTACGACGGCACTTAACACAGATCTTACGAACATGCGTGACTGGTGCTTGAACAATAGATTATGTATAAATGCAAACAAATCAAAGTCTATGTTAATAGCATCTGCGCACAAACGTTCTCACTTGAATGCGCAGTCTCTGTCTGTTTCTGTAAATAATATAAATTTAGACTGTGCTAAGAGCGAAAAACTACTTGGTGTCATGATAAACCATACACTGGATTGGTCTGACCATATCCGATCGATTGAATCTACAGTTAAGCCAAAATTATATCTTTTATCAAGAGTCAAACGATTCTTGACTCTACATTCAAGGAAGATATTTTATTGTAGTTTTATTTTACCTTACCTTTGTTACTGCTCGATTGTTTGGGGTTCAACATCAAATACTAATTTACAGATTTTAGAGCGTCTACAAAGACGTGCAATTCGTATTATTCTCGATACTGATTCCAGTGTGCCAACCAAGGATCTTTATCATAGATTAAGATGGTTACCACTCGCTTTTAAAATTCAATTAAACAGGCTGGTTCTAGTTTTTAAAGCTAAGAAAAAGCTCGCACCAAGCAATATTAATGAACTTTTTAACGAATACCGTCCTTCGAGAAACCTACGATCTGCAAATAAGCATCTTTTAGATATTCCAAGAGCAAGAACAGAGTTTTTCAGAAAGTCTTTTCAAGTAACAGGTGCAATTGAATTTAATAATTTACCTTTTTATCTTAGGGAGCTGGAAGATGTTAATGATTTTAAAAAGGCTTGTCATAATTATTTATTAACCAAGTACATCGAAACTTGTTAATGCTGTTTTCTCACGCACTGTATCATTTCTTGCGTGATTTGTACTGTGTTTCTTTTAATGTTTGATTGTATTTGTGTTTCGTGTCTTTTTGTGTCTCGACCTTCATGAAAAGAGGTTTTCGTAACCTATGGAGTTATCGAGATTAATAAATAAAGTTTAAATAAATAAATAAAATAAAAACTGTAAAGTAAAATTTCTCAGACCATTTCTGCACTGCTTGCCATAAAATGTCGTTATTTGGCCAAGCGACGCAGCTCAGCGGTACGTATAGCCCACTGCTCTTCATGGTTTAAATTTTAAATTGTTTTATTTATTTCGCACTCTTCGTTGGTGTTGCAAAATGGAATCGATACAGAAAATACTACTCTAGAACCTGTGGAAACACATTTGTCGGAAAACTAAACGATAAAAGGGCTTATTTTCTGGACACGCGTAATCATCGATAAAAACAACGTTTCAACTTGACAATGCATTTTAAACTCGGGATATACATGGAAGTGACACGAAAACAGCAAACTCTTTGAGGAACAATAGCCTTGTTCTCAGCTAATTGGGTAACGCCATAGCGACAAGGCAGACAACATGTGATCTTCTTGTCTTGATACACTAATTTCCCCTAAACGTTAATTGCCATTGGACACGCTACTTGTTACGTATATTGTTATGTTAAATGTTGGCAAAGTTAAACGAGAAATAGACCACTTTCATTTCATATAGCGTTCCCGTTCTCCACAAGCATAACTATCTGTCTGAAGCACCATGTCTCAACTATCCTGGATATTCAAGTATGGTGGTCGCGCACACCGTTCAGAAAGTGCAAGTTCTGCCGGCCCTTCTCAGGGCCCTGAACGTGTGGCGCGACCAGGTCACGTTGGCTGGCTGTTTCGGAGTAGATATACTCCAATTCATTCATTCACTGCATGTTGAAGTACAACCACAGTTCAACTTGAACACGGCATGGAGCTAATAACAGACAGCTCTATGAACACGGTTTCCGACCTCAGAGCAGCAGTTTATAGAGTTCCTTCGGGCCCCACCCTAAAGTAAGTAGGATATACAACACTTGTAAGTATGCTAACCCTAAAACTAACCCTAACCCTAACCCTAAAGCCCTCCAAAAGTTGTATTCGATGTGCTTCTTCCAAAGAGGACTAACATTGTGTTTACATTGTAAATCACGGCACCATCGTAATGTAATATCGCAAAACTGTACGTGCGTTACCCGCATCACGTTCCCTCTGTGCCCTCATAGAATTTACGGTACCGAAAGAGGATCAAAATAGTCTAGGGCTAACTGTAACAATTGACGTGTAGTATTACTTACCGAACATGTCAAGTACTTCTGCCTTACGCAAACCGCTCTTGTATTTCACACGAACAATCGTGCCAACTTCGCACTTTCCCTTGATGCGGGATGCCTTGCCTCTCTCGACTTGGCCAACATATTTGGCGGGCTGCAGCAACTTAACGAGTACTTCAGCCATGGTTTTACAGAAGAGAACTCAGGTACTAGGTTGATGCGCTGTTATGACAGGTAATACTTAAGATGATAAAATTCGAAGTGGCTATCTTTCCTTTACCCACAGTCCTTCCGATTATCCAATAAGATCAAAGTGAAAGCAGTAGGTGTGAATTGGGCAACCAATTGTTGTCATCTTGTCTTGTCAGTTCGCAGGGATGTTACCTGTTTCACCGATATATTGTCACTTGATGATGACTCTGGTGTTTACCATACTATGGGTGAACACCATTTCCGTACACGAAAAAATCTAGCCAAGATCATGCAATATAATGTCATTTTATTTCGTACTGAAACTAGCAGACATTCACCTGTATCATTTGTGATACCATCACTGAACGATCATTGCCAAATCAAAATATTATTACATATACAATAAGTAACAACTGGTATGATAGATTGTCAAGAAATTGCATCTTCCCTTGCCGAGGTCTCTTGTCAGTGTGAGATGGAAGTCGAACAAATGACCCGGAAGACGGAGAAAGTGAAAGCAATGTGTGTACGTTCTTATCACAAAAGTATGATCGGATGAAAAAACGTCCATCCGGTTCGCGAAATCGAAAAAAATAGATCGCACTCGTAGCGAGAACACAGAAGTCGAATTCGATTTAGTTCGTCGGCTCTATACAACTCATAAGACCCAATTTCACTGCCACGTGGTGATTAGCACAGTAGTTTTGAACTGACACCAGTTTTTATAACAAACTTATTGAACATGTGATAATGAGCGACAAAGTCGTAAGCTGTTTTCACACATTTTGCTGATCATGATTTTAATCAATTATTAGAGTGTCAGTCTTTAAACCACTACAATTTTAAAATGAGGATGGATTATGCCAAATAAAATAGCTGTTTGTTTCTACATGAATGCTCTCCTTTCAAGTGAAATATTACATTTCAGAAAATACTGTCTAGTTTTTGACTTAAATTAATTTTTATCATTAATACAAAAATTGAGGTTTTTACCCCAAATATACACCCACTTCATCCTTTGAGTAAACTGCTGCTACTGCTACTCTTCTTTTCTGCTCCTTTTTTCTATGTTTCATTCTCATCAATTTTACCCTTTCTAGATTTTTTAAATGTTCTACATAACTTTTTACAGTGCTTACATCTACTATAAACCTTTTTGAAATAAATTTATGGCCGTCTCATCTTCAAGGTGCTTTTCAGCGAATAGTTTTTTAATGTTGAAAATAAAAATATTATGTATGACTGTCAAAAATATATGGTGAAAAATTTACAAAAGGGTTGATTTTCCAATAATCCTGTATGTGCATCCAGAAGATCATGTGGCACTGCACCAATGCTATGGTGTTGGATTGTTGAAATATTGTGTACAAGAAATTTGCTGTAGTCCAAGAAGTGATCTCAGTGTGTATGAGGCTAGGAGAAATGTGGATAGGCTTACACATTGTGTATTGATGCTAATACTTATGTGTCCCATTCATTCTGATATGTATAATCAAAGATTTCACAGTGGCAGCTGGCAGAAAAGGCAAAAAACAAATTAACATGTATTGTTTCGTGTCATCTGAAAACATGCGCATCATGACTATTTTAAAATTAAAGTTTGTCAAAAAAATTTGAAATATGAATGCTCTGTCAATTTTGAAAAATACTGCTGACAAAATGTGAATTTTAACTTACACAGGGTTGTCTGCATTTTAATATGAACATTGGATTGTGAATGGAATGAGCAGAATAACATGTGAATTCATGTTTTGGATAAGATATTTTGTCCAAGAAATGTTCTAAAATATTCCTCAGCATTTTTGCTTTCAGTGGCAGCTACTTGGTTTTATGATAACCAAATTAGAAAAAAAGAGAAAATTAAAAACAAGTTGGCTTTCACCAATTTTAATTCCTAATGTTTAAAACTTTCACCGTGATTGTGCAAATATTCAGCATCATCAAATGAAAATGTATGCTGAACGTGTGCATGTACATGTACATCTCACTTTCCAGAAATATCTGGATATCTGCAAATGATGTACCATTAAACTTCAAGATATATATCACTTTGCCAATTATCTGCTCCTCTGATTTTCTGTTCACCATTTCTAACTGACATCTTTGCTTGTCTTTGTGTGCATCATATGTATCAGTGAGAAATAACGAAAAAAGTATTCATATTTAGTAATTAACTTTTCTTTAGAAATTTACAACCAGATATGTTTATTGCTACCCTTTCCAAAAGTGTGCCACTAGCAGTCCCTGCAAATCATTCTTTTTATAGTCACATAACCCTGAAATGATTTGTTATATCATCGATTAAATGTCCACTACAGTTCCTGCAACTTGTTAGACTGGATATGTCTATAATGTACCGTATAAGCATGCATGTATATATTGGGGGGGGGGCATGGGAAAAAAACAGGAAAGATGAGAGGGGGCTATAGATTTTTTCTATAATTTACTAGGGGGGTGGGGCCATGGAAAAAAATCACCGAGAAAATAGAAAATCATCCACCCTCCCCCTGGAAGTAAATTCTGAATCGTCCCTTACAATTAAATTCAAAGGTAAAATTCTAAGCAATCGTCGGCCTATATCACAGGTAGTGTATGACCAGTTTGTCATCTTATCTTAGTGTATCACAAGACTTTTTTCCAGTTATGTTTAAATTTAAACATCCACAGTACATTGGCAATATTAGCAAAAGCTTTGCAAGCTACACATAGCCCACTAAGGCCGTGTGCCATAAAACCTGAGCGCTCGTAAGAAGATTTACGGACTTCCAACTGTCCCTCTTCATATCCACTGTAACATAGTACATTCTAGTATTTAACTAGTATTAAAAACTACATTCAAAATTTTCTCACTTTAGGTAACATAAGAAATGCATTTTTTGTTGTTTTTAATTTATGAGGGTAAACAGTTAGCTGTAACTTTTGTTATTTACTCGACTTGTGTGTTGTACATTCACCAGTTTCTTGTTGTACTTATTAAAAAACTGTGTGTAATTGTTTGTGAATCAGGTACTTCTGAGTTCAAGTGATTGTGACAGAGACGGCAGCTTTTTCTTTTAACTGTATTACTACAGATACGTTGTACAATTATCATATTTTGTATCAGTGGGTGGACAAGTGACGATCAGTTCCAGTGGTGAGTAATGCGCTCTGAGTATATGCATACGATGTGATGCATACATACACTTATGTAACGCTAGGGAATAGAATTTTTTAACTTTTTTCTAAGAAACTACAAAATTTGGTTGGCTATAAAGTTTTTACACAATATTTCCAGCACTTCGCTAGCTTATGGACAAAGCCTTATAAAGTCAAAAGAATAATTATGGCCAGCATCCGCGCGCCACGAATAATCACAGATCCTAGGGCTGCATTTTCCCTCCAAGTAAAAGTTTGATTTCAGTTTTGTAAGACTGGGAATGTCCATAAGACGAACGATGGTCATCGATATCACACGATGAATCTCTCAGTTTGTGTTTAGGAGTTGAGAGGTCACCGACTACGTCACTGTAGTGACGTGCTGCAGGGATCCTCGACCAACACTTTTACGCTAGCAAAATGGCGGTCTCCGTGTAGTCATGTCGGGCAAACCTAGAAAAAAGGCGACATTTCAGTGAATTTTGAGCGGATTTCTGGTCTGGTGAGTCCCTAATAACCAAGTTGTCGATTAGTGTTGGCAATTTGTAATTTGGATGGAAAATTTTTCGAAATATCGTCGAAAAACTTGCGCAAAGGGTGCTTGCGGCGGAACATGGACGCTAGTCTATTCAATATCCCATAGCTGTGGTGGCGGGGTTAAAATCATCAAAGTCAAAACCAGCCCGTAAAAGGCAGGAATCCCGTCTGAAAGAAAAACAGAGCTGTGGACCCACAGCTAGCTATGATAAGGAGGATAGATTGAGGAGAAGGTTTTTGTTACGTTTTACAGGACTGCCCAGTCCAATGTCATATCGAATAGCTCAATAATTTAGCGTCACGAATATCAAAATTACTTAGTTGTCTGTAATCCCGAATATTTGAACATACTAGAGGGTTCTTTATACTAAATGATGTTTAAAGCCCCAGTAGTGCTAACTTTTGATGATTATTCATAATTTTTATTTTAGAGATCAATTTCAACTTCTTATTCAACTTTCCAAAGAATGTTGAAACACCCATTATCTAGCTTGTCAACCTATCGTTCAAATGTGTAAAATGCATTTTATTATTTACATTTGAATTCTAGTCCGGACCAGAAGTAACTTTTCAACAATAACATTGCAGTTTACAACCATAGGTGCTGAGTTGACAAGTTGGATACTGTGTATACTAACATGCTTTGTGGAGCAGATCAATGAATTATGGTTCACGTTCACAATAAAAATGGTGAATAATCATCAACAGTTAGCAATACCGGGGCTTTAAATTGTAACTTAAGGTAGTCTCTTTATTTGCTTTCCTAAAGAAAACTAATTACTTGTATACCACCTCAGCAGCAGCTCGAGGTGTTTCTATGGGTACATTGCAATTGTTGGCGTGCTACAAAGTTTTCACACAATTTTTCTAGCCCTTTGCTAGCTTATGGACAACGAATAATAATGCTTAGCCTGCATTAAATATCAAATCATTAGAAGAAAACGAAACTTTTCGGAAGTCAATAATATGTGAATTTTTCACCGAATAGTTTTGCCATTTGCAAATGTAGAACGATCTATAGCCGCAATGTATCTCTTGCGTGACCTCAAGTGAGAGCAGAGACTTCAGAATCTTGCCGTAGTCTCTTCGAGCACTTGATAACCTAAAAAATAGTCTTTGCTTATAAACCATCCGTCACGCTGGTCAATTGATAGGCCACATACATAACTGCAAAGAAATCTATTCAAGCAGACACAAAGACTAGGCTGCTATCGATACCATAATTTGGACAAATGTACTGCATGCTCTGATTGGTTAATCCGCTTCTCTAAGGTCCACTTTCGGAGCAGTCATTGGAAGGACCTCATGTGTTAGGTCTCATTATTATGTATTATTCAATTCACAGCTTTCTGATTGGTTAATGTGTAGTTTCGGTCCTCCAGTGTTTACTGCCTCATTATGCAATGTCCCATGTACTTTTGGATGATGCCTGCACGTGGTCGCAGCTCGATCCCAGTATGAAGAAAGGTACTCATGCCGAGTATTTGTCAAAATATCCAGTTAGATTTGACCTTGTTCGAGAGTTCCTTTACTAATCATGGCATTTTATGTGATACTGTGAATTATACATGAATTAAATATTGTCAGGAGAAATTTTGTCCTTTTTCCTGCACTAGTTGGTTGAAATGAGCTACTGACGCCTGAAACCGTTACGTAATATTTGTTACGTAATGCCTTGAAAAAAGTTTGCCAATGACTTATTTACCAATGTGCCCGCATGACTTATTTTGGCGAGGACTTTGAACCAAGTAGGTCGTTTTTGATTGCACACGCCACAAAGAATCACAAATGGGCGAGAATTTAATGGTGGATAAGCTACAGAATTTATCAGTCTCGCATTCTTGTGCACGCCAAACCTATTTCGTGTTTCTATTTATTCATCATGAATACCAATTTTGCCAATGACTTATGTATCCGTGTGCCTGTACGTAAAAGTCATTCTTTTGTGCTAATAAAATGGAGTCAATTAAGTATCAGGGGTGAGTGGTGACTTTAAAAACGCCCTTAGACTGCTTTAATAAACATTTGTAAAGGGTGACTGCAGACTTTAGGGGCGGACTTGAAAAGTGTAGGCTTCATTTGCGACTAAGAACGAGACTCGAAAAAAATAATACTGCAGATTGAATGTTTCATAATGGACCAGTAAAAAAACCCAGAAAGAAAGTGTAGTGGTAACGTGGTCATTGCAAATTCTTTACTTATGATACAAATGTACACATATGTATAAACAAGATAGATACTTTTTACCCCGTAAGATTAAGCATACATCAAATGTAACTGCTTCTACCACGTTGTTGTGTCAAGAAAACATTGTCGGTTTTACCGGTTACTACCCCACTTCCCAGTAAACTGGTCCACGCCGAATATTGATTACAGTAGGTTTGGGCCAAACCATGGACGAGAAAGGGTCAAGAGTAGTATAAGCATATATTGATCTTGATTACTCATAGGGGAAAGCTTACATGTCCGTTCCCAGGGGTGAAGACGGAGATAGTTAAGCCTTGGTCTCAGCAAAGGTTTCTTGTTGCTATTGTTAACTTTATCTTCATTCCTTTGACAGTAATATATATTGCCGATAAAGATTTCTACTTCGTCTATTCTTAGCACAGGTTTTGTAAAGATTTCTTTTCTCCTTCACTGCGTCATGTATTTGTCGTTTGACAATATTACGCGACGTTTTATTAGTATTTGTATACGTTATCTGACGCGTTTGATTTCCTAATTCGGTCAAAGCAAGCGAGGATAAATTACTAATCTTTGGACGCTGTCACCAGTTCTTCACCAGATTAACTTTGACAAAGTCAACAACGAACGCAACAGCAAGTGTATAGGAGATAATCTTTCCGGTGTGTTCATTATTGGCTTTGTCAGAGTTAATCTGCTGTGCCAAGGTACGGCTACACAGGCGTACCGTTGCTGAGGGCGCTGTTTTATTCACTTTGATCATACTGGAAAGGCTAAGTCTCGGAGGTTTACGTGTCAAGATAAAGAGCAGGCAAATACTTTGCGAGCATTTTTGAGGACCACACTACTTCAATATTTTTCCTCACATGACATTTAAACAAAGACAATATTTCGACATAACTAACAAACTTCACTTCGAAAGATATATCTTTGCCATTCAAAATCAGCCTCTTCAAATACACTTGTACTAGAATATGTAGAAATAATGTTAAAAACTAACACATAAAGATTTTTCTTAACTGTGTCGACAGCTTATGCTGATATAAATAATACCATGAGAGCAGGATCGGCAACAAAGTCTCTAGCGGGCGCTGTTAAATTACGGTGTATAGAATTTCAATCATACAAGTGTACGCTACAGAGACAGAGAAAAGCGTCGTAAAATAAGATTTCTCGTACCTGAACTAATTTGATATTTTTCATCGGGTTTCGTGCTTCAGGAATTGATCAAAGGAAATAGCACTCTGACATGCTTCCGCCTCAAGGAAAAATGCGTCTCGAAAGTGTTAAACTTTTGTTTAAATTTGCTGTAAAGAAACATTAATTAAACCTTCCTGTTCCTGGTGACATTAGAATAAAAACCAAGGGTCACCGTACAAAACAATGGTACTTGAGAAACCAATTGCCTTGTTATTTACCGACACTTCACATTCCAAATGGCCGGCATCTCTGAGTTTACTGTAAAGGAAAAACCGTTTTTGATTTTCACAAATTTAAACTAAGGCAATGAAAACCTTTCAAAAACGCCATCACAAGTACCAGACCGCACAAGCATATTTTGCAAAAAGTTTGAGAATCCGAATGTCTGTGCCAGAAGCAAATTCTACCTTAACCTTAAATCTTCATTATTCCATCAAGACTGTAGATACAAAACTCAACTTTTACATTAAGATTCCAGTGATTCAGCGCTCATACTTGATAACCCTATACAATGAAAACACACCAAGATCAGCGCCCATCTTTTCCGATGTTTTTATTAAAGCAAATGCGAAGTACATTAATCCAGTTTCACAATACAAAAAGTTTCATGAAGTCAAACTTTGACAAAACAATTAAGAAGATAAATTCAACATCTTAACGATCTTTAAAGCGATGGTCACAGAATTAAATCAAGAAGAAACATCGGGGTACCTGAAAGGTTGCAGTAACATTTCCTGAAAGAACATTCTTGCAAAAGAATGTACAATAATTAAAGCTGCAAGCAGCGTTGCCGGGGCCCAAGCGGTTAACATTGTTTTGAAGTTCTTCAACTGATCATAATATGTACAAAATTTGAACTTGGTAAAATCTTTTGCATCTTGTTAAGAAGGAAATTTCATAGTTACTATTGGTGTTCTAGTAAACGTAAGTTTTACGCAAAATCCAATATGACGGCAGAAACACTTGGCAGATGCAAATGTCTTTTGCAAGCATGAAAGAGATCACTCTAAGGATGAATGAGTAAAATTTCAGCTCAATCGGTGGTTTAGTTTTGAAAAATAACAATTTTGAAGATTAAAGTACGATTTTAACAAAATCCAAGATGGCTGCCAAACCATGATTTAGATATGTGCATATTTAATGAGGTACCGGATATTGCACCATACCAAATATGAAGGATGTAGCACTTGTAGTTACTGAGTTATGGACATATATGTATATTTGAGGTTTAAGGTCATCGAGGTCACGTGACATTTTGTCAAAAAGTTTCTATCCCATACCAATCCCCATATACCAAAAATCAGACCTCTAGCTCTATTGGCTTGCCCAAAATTAGATATGTCCATATTTAATGAGCTACAAGATATGGCACCATATGGTCTCCCATCATACCAAATATGAAGGGTGTAGCACTTGTGGTTACTTAGTTATGAACATATACTTATATTTAAGGTTAAAGGTCATCGAGGTCACATGACATTTTGTCAAAAAAATTGTAATGCTAAGTTATGCCTATATACCAAAAATCAGACCTCTAGCTCTATTGGCTTGCCCAGAATTAGATATGTGCATATTTAATGAGGTACCCGGATATGGCACCATAAGGTCTGCCATCATACTAAATATGAAGGATGTCGCACTTGTGGTTCCTGAGTTATGGACATATATGTATATTTGAGGTCAAAGGTCATTGAGGTCATGTGAAATTTTGTCAAAAAAATTGTATCCCATACTTATCCCCATATACCAAAAATCAGACCTCTAGCTCTATTGGCTTGCCCAAAATTAGATATGTGCATATTTAATAAGGTACTGGATATGGCACCATATGGTCTCCCATCATACTAAATATGAAGGATGTAGCACTTGTGGTTCCTGAGTTATGGACATATATGTATATTTGAGGTCAAAGGTCATTGAGGTCATGTGACATTTTGTCAAAAAAATTGTATCCCATACTTATCCCCATATACCAAAGATCAGACCTCCAGCACCATTGGCTTGCCCAAAATTAGATATGTGCATATTTAATGAGGTACAGGATATGGCACCATATGGTCTCCGAGCATACCAAATATGAAGGATGCAGCACTTGTGGTTCCTGAGTTATGGACATATATGTATATTTGAGGTCAAAGGTCATCAAAGTCATGTGACATTTTGTTAAAAAAATTGTTTTTCGTAGTTATCCCTATATACCAAAAATCTGACCACTTGCTCTATTAGATTGCCCAGAACTAGATATGACTCTTACATAGGCTAGAATAAGCCATTTGTATAGCTAACCTGCAGAGGTATAGGGGAGGTCAAAGGTCATTGAAAAATCAGAAAAATAATACTTTAAAAATCTTCTTCTCAAAAACTGCCAGGTCAATTTCTACATCTAGTAGTACGGCCTATAAAGTTTGCGAAAAGATTTTGGTGTTAGTTCTGGAGAAGAAGATTTTTGAAGATTAAATTGGTATTTTTCGAAAATCCAATATGGCGACCAAATCACGTGACCGATCCAAATGTCTTTCTCAAACTTAAAAGAGATCACTCTAAGGATGACATAAGTAAAATTCAGTTAAATCGGTGTGTTAATTAATTTAATGATTAAATTGCGATTTTCGTAAAATCCAAGATGGCGGCCAAATCATGTGACCAATCCAAATGTCTTTTGCAAACTTGAAACAGATCACTCTAAGGATGACATGAGTATAATTTCAGTTAAATCGGTGTGTTTTTTCTGGAGAAGGAGATTTTTAATGATTAAATTGCGATTTTCGTAAAATCCAAGATGGCGGCCAAATCACGTGACCGATCCAAACGTCTTTCGCAAACTTGAAACAGATCACTCTAAGGATGACATGAGTAAAATTTCAGTTAAATCGGTGTGTTGGTTCTGGAGAAGAAGATTTTTAATGATTAAATTACGATTTTTGTAAAATCCAAGATGGCGGCCAAATCACGTGACCGATCGAAACGCCTTTCGCAAACTTGAAAGAGATCAGTCCAATGATGACATGAGTAAAATTTCAGTTAAATCGGTGTGTTGGTTCTGGAGAAGAAGATTTTAAATGCTTAAATTGCGATTTTCGTAAAATCCAAGATGGCGGCCAAATCACGTGACCGATCAAAACGCCTTTCGCAAACTTGAAAGATATCCTCCTAGGGATGACATGAGTAAAGTTTCAGCTAAATCTGTATGGTGGTTCTGGAGAAGAAGATTTTTAAAAATTAAATTGGTATTTTTCGAAAATCCAATATGGCCACCAGGTCACGTGACCAATCGAAATTTGTATACCCAGGTGCATGAGATCTCATAGGTACCTATTAGCCCTGCAAGTTTTAGAAGTTTGGGGTAAGCGGTGTTTGAGTTCTAGGTCGACAAAAAAAGAGCGGAAGAAGAAGAAGTAGAAGATTAAAGCTGCAAGCAGCGTTGGCGGGGCCCAAGCGGTGAACATGGTTGAAAAATCTTGCAATAATGATATTATGTGCAAAATTCGAGCTTGAAAAAGTAGGATTTTGAACATCATCTAATAGTTACTGTACGTTTCACTTGGAATTTAATATTTTACAGAAAATCCAATATGGCGGCCAAACCACGAGACCGATCAAAACCTATTTCACAAACTTGAAACACATCACTTTAAAGATGGTATATGCAAATTTCAGTCAATTCGATGTTTGTTCGGGAGAAGAAATTTTTAAAGATTAAATCACGATTTTCGAAAAATCCAATATGGCGGCCAAACCACGTGACCGATCCAAACGCCTTTCGCAAACTTGAAAGAGATCACACTAAAGATGTTACATGTCAAATTTCAATCGAATCTGTGTATTGGTTCTGGAGTAGAAGATTTTTAAAGATTAAATCACGATTTTCGCAAAATCCAATATGGCGGCCAAACCATGTGACCGATCAAAACGCCTTTCGCAAACTCGAAAGAGATTACACTTAAGATGTTACTTGTCAAATTTCAGTCGAATCGGTGTGTTGGTTCTGGAGAAGAAGATTTTCAACAATTTAATCAGATTTTTCGCAAAATCCAATATGGCGGCCAGACCAAGTGACCGATCAAAACGCGTTTCGCAAACTTGAAAGAGATCACACTTAAGATGTTATATGTCAAATTTCAGTCGAATCGGTGTGTTGGTTCTGGAGAAGAAGATTTTTAAAGATTAAATCACGATTTTCGCAAAAATCCAATATGGCGGCCAGACCACGTGACCGATCAAAACGCCTTTCGCAAACTTGAAAGAGATCACACGTAAGATGCTACATGTCAAATTTCAGTTGAATCGGTGTGTTTGTTCTGGAGAAGAAGATTTTTGAAGATTAAATCACGATTTTTGCAAAATCCAATATGGCGGCCAAACCACGTGACCGATCAAAACGCCTTTCGCAAACTTGAAAGAGATCACACTTAAGATGTTACATGTGAAATTTCAGTCAAATCGGTGTTTTGGTTCTGGAGAAGAAGATTTTTAAAGATTAAATCACGATTTTCGCAAAATCCAATATGGCGGCCAAGGTCACGTGACCGCATGCGATTTTATTGGCAAATTCTTAAGACCTTAGGCCATGCTTGCTATACAAAAAAATTTCAAATCGACTAGACCCCTGGGTCTTCTGGAGAAGCCATTTTTAGGTTTTTGGAAAATCAAATATGGCCGCCAGGTCACGTGACCAATCGAAATTTGTATACCCAGGTGCACGAGATCTCATAGGTACCTATTAGCCCTGCAAGTTTCAGAAGTTTGCGGTAAGCGGTGGTTGAGTTCTAGGTCGACAAAAAAGAGCGGAAGAAGAAGAAGTAGAAGAAGAAAGTTGAATTCCTACGAAACCAATAGGGGCCCAGCCGGTAGGCTTGGGCCCCTAATTAAAGCTGCAAGCAGCGTTGGCGGGGCCCAAGCGGTTAACATGGTTGAAAAATCTTGCACTAATGATATTATGTGCAAAATTCGAGCTTGCAAAAGTAGGATTTTGAACATCATCTAATAGTTACTGTACTTTGCACTTGGAATTTAATATTTTACGGAAAATCCAATATGGCGGCGAAACCACGTGACCGATCAAAATGCCTTTCGCAAACTTGAAAGAGATCACACTTAAGATGTTACACATAAAATTTCAGCTCAATTGGTGTGTTGGTTGTTGGGAGGAAAATTTTTAAAGATTAAATCATGATTTTCCTAAAATCCAATATGGCGGCCAAACCACGTGACCGATCAAAACACCTTTCGCAAACTTGAAAGAGATCACACTTTTTATGTTACATGTCAAAGTTCAGTCGAATCGGTGTGTTGGTTCTGGAGGAGAAGATTTTTTAAAGATTTAATCACGATTTTCGCAAAATCCAATATGGCGGCCAAACCACGTGACCAATCAAAACGCCTTTCGCAAACTTGAAAGAGACAACACTTGAGATGTTACATGTCAAATTTAAGTCAAATCGGTGAGTTGGTTCTGGAGAAGAAGATTTTTAAAGATTAAATCATGATTTTCGCAAAAATCCAATATGGCGGCCAGACCACGTGACCGATCAAAACGCCTTCCGCAAACTTGAAAGAGATCACACTTAAGATGTTACTTATCAAATTTCAGTAGAATCGGTGTGTTTGTTCTGGAGAAGAAGATTTTTAAAGATTAAATCACAATTTTCGCAAAATCCAATATGGCGGCCAAACCACGTGACCGATCAAAACGCCTTTCGCAAACTTGAAAGAGATCACACTTAAGATGTTACATGTGAAATTTTAGTCGAATCGGTGTTTTGGTTCTGGAGAAGAAGATTTTTAAAGATTAAATTGGTATTTTTCAAAAATCCAATATGGCGGCCAAGGTCACGTGACCGCATTCGATTTTATTGGCAAATTTTTAAGACCTTAGGCCATGCTTGGCATACAAAAAATTTCAAATCGACTAGACCCCTAGGTTATCTGGAGAAGCCATTTTTAGATTTTTGGAAAATCCAATATGGCCGCCAGGTCACGTGACCAATCAAAATTTGTATACCCAGGTGCACGAGATCTCATAGGTACCTATTAGCCCTGCAAGTTTCAGAAGTTTGCGGTAAGCGGTGTTTGAGTTCTAGGTCGACAAAAAAAGAGCGGAAGAAAAAGAAGAAGAAGAAAGTTGAATTCCTACGAAAACAATAGGGGCCCAGCCGGTAGGCTTGGGCCCCTAAAGAAGAAAGTTGAATTCCTATAAAACCAATAGGGGCCCAGCCGGTAGGCTTGGGCCCCTAAAAAGCGATCACTGTAATACGATTCAAACACCACCATACTTGTGTGACAGAGCAGAGCTTTCAAATCGTGGTCACTGCGTCAGGTATTGACAGGTGTTGGTATATACGTATCACGAACACTGATGTGTGGTAATCGAAACTGTCACAAACAAAAATTAAAGATTTCTCCGGCAGTCACGGCTTAAAATCACACTACTAATCAAGGATATATCCGTTTGAAAACCTGTCGTACACATGTAGTAAACTCTTGTTGGCGCTCAGCAACATGCTTGCTGAAATTGCTTGTTGCCATTTTCAGTAGACAAGTAGCATATCGTTTGCATATGTCGGCTGTGTCTTATTGAAAACCAGACTGGCATATGCTTTGAGATTTTGTACCGTTGTCCGCACTTCAACACAATGAAGCGCCCTCATATGTTCAGATATTATTGAACTCAAACATGGCGTATTACTTTTGTTTTCATCATGTAGGTGTTTCAAATGAAATCTTTGATATTGATAGAAGCAAATTAGGTTGATATGCTCTGGATGGATCTGCGGACATGTACGTAACTACTTTTCCTTAGTCGTGAGCCAGTTTACATGATGAAAAGTCTCCTATTGGCCACATCATGCTATCGGTCTCAATCGACAAATTACTAAATTCCTAAACTTAGGCAAATCTTACTTATCAGTAACTGAGCACTAATTTTTGCACTAACTTTAAACATACTTTGGGGAGACTTGGAATACACTTCTATTGAAAAAGTTAAAATACAATCAAATGTTCTAGTTGCTGTTGCCCTTTCATATTCACAAAATGTAAAAGAGAGTTCTACAGTAATCCACAGCTTAATACACATTCGGCTGTTGTCAGGTGGTAGGTTTCTTTCGCAAAATGACAGAGTGTCATAAAACTTGTATCTATAGTACAGTCACTCATATGTAGGAGATCACAACGAACTACAGAGCAACTGTGATCAATGTTTTTTTCACATGTTTAGGAAAACATAGACTTTACTTGTTTTGGAGGAAAACCCTCTGCATGACTAAAAAACGAAACAGAAAGAATTCTAGTGGAAACTCCTCCATCGTCTACTTCCTTGTAATAATTTTTTTGTGGAAGAAGACACAGTCAATGAATTTTCAGGTTTGTCATCAACTTTATTCCCTCGAACAGGGATGTTTATTTTGTCAAAATGCCACGAAATGCTGGAGAAAGCTTAAATATATTGTAACCAGCCTCTTGGGTCGTACAATCATATAAACTCAATTAAACATCATCTTTTCATGTTTTTTCAGATGTCACTGTTAAAAAAAACTTATCAACCGGCAATACAACTTTTGGTTCTTCTAGGTAAATAGAGGATATACAAGTTTTGGATTACAGAAATGAGTACACCTGTTGAAGTTATACTTGAATTTCAAAGTAGCTTTGAATTACAACGTGCTAGGGTGATTAGAAAAACTTTTCTGGTGATTGAAAATAACTCCAAACGTTCACCTTGTGATGGATTTTGCAACAATTTAAGCCAATACGACGTCCACTGTTCTCACTCAGACATCACGTTAAGAGTAGGAAATACCAATCATTGTATCGACCCGTACACACTGTACCGAGCAAAAACCTAATGTTAGCGTTCTGTGAAGTGTCATCGACAGGAAATGTGATAAAGGCAATACAAGAATGATCAAACAGTCAGTGTACGGGTAAGTTTTTCAATTGGAGCGCCGCAATACTGACGATGTTGACTTTGGCACAGTGAATGTCGCATTGGGTTTAATTCTGCAAACTTTATCGAAAAAGAACGTTTGTAATGAGTTCAGGCGGCGACATTTTCTATCGCCAGGAACATTTTTCTATCACCCGAGCACTTTGTAATTCCAAGCTATTTTGAAATAATTCACTTTAAGAATAAGCTTGTCGTAAGATATGATTTAGGAAAAGAAATCTACAGAAGAGATGATATGTCAGAAATTTTACGAAATATTGATAAACGTGTAAATCTGACATATTTAAACCTTTCTTTTAATATACTTTCTTTTATAGGAAACTGCACTCATCTTTGTCTAGGTACCGAGTTTCACAAATAAAAGACAAAAAGCATGTGATAGCTATTCTATAGAAGTCTAGTGAAGACATCGCGGGCAATTGTGGAGGTTACGTACAACGAATTGTTCCTGTTATACACACAACGAAGTGGCTTTTATATATGTTCAAACTTTGCTACCCCTTACGAAGACAAATATATCAGAGGTAAATTTCAATTAATACACATTCAAAAGTTTCCCTTGCAACAATATCTGTGGGAAATGGCATCCGGTTTTGGCGACCTCGGGAATATATTTGTACATTCTGTTTTAACTGGCATGAAACAGGTAAACATGCCCGTCTTATAGTGTTTTTAACGGTCAATCAAAATTAAATCATCCATAAACAATAAGTGGTTAATGACAATATTTACCAAATACCATTCGGCACAGACATACTGTGGATTTCTGCTCAGTTCATATACATATACAGCAAAGCGGTAAGGTAATACTACACATAACTGTGTAAACTGCAAGATATAAACACTGGAATACACAATCATATTTATTGAATTTATTGATTTTCGAAACAAAGTTAAATGATTTCGCCTACGAAAAATGTACACAGAAAGCTCACTGAAGACTTTTAAATGCATTATTTAATTCTATTATAAACGCTTAACGTTGCTTTTTCCACATATTATTGTTTGAAAAAGTATGACATTCACAGTCATTGGTATGCACTATTGTCTTCTTTAATCCTATCTAAAATTATATTGATATTATTTTTACGAAAGACAAAACACTTTCTTTTTTTTTAAATGGATCAACAAAAGCAAAATTACAATACATTGATATTTTGACATTGAGTTGTAGTTTTAATTAGTTCCCTGAGTCTTTTACAACTGCAATAGCTACGGGACCCCCCCCCCCCCGTATTAATTATGTTTCATCAGATGCAAAAAGTGTCGTATCATCAGCGAGTTGATACATTTTGATATCAATTCTACAAGGATATTTTCCAACACGAATAGGACCAACTCAAATACCATAAAATCATAATTGTGTCTACTATTGCATGTCATTATTTCAACTGCTGGAAGAAACAGAATGTATTTTAAAATATAGAGAGCTCAATCTCTTATTGGTAATACTATTTTTACAACGATAATAAATGATTTAATGACGGAACAAACTCTGGCCGGAAACCAAATTTGGTAAGTACATTGCATTACTAAAAGCTATCATGGGGTACTGTCCAATAAATGATACCAGTACATTTGTGGAGAGACTAAAATAACTGTGATTTTAAAAAGTCCCACAAACTTGAGAATTACCTGCCTTTTTCTCGGGAATCTACAGTTATGCGTAGGACCATAACACATCTTTAGTTTATTGCGTCTTTTTCCCTTTTTCTGCAGTATTTTGAGAGTAAACTAAACTGAATTATTGTATCCTCTTTTTCTCGAAGTGCCACAAAACCCTCAGAATAATGGTTATTTATGGTTGATTGGAATACAGTGTCATACACCACCATCTCTACACCGTACATATATTTGGCTTCGTCCAAAACAAAGCCTGGGTATTTTGAAAAATAGCGCTTGGTGATCGGAAAGAAAACTGGGTGATTTTATAGATGATTTCGGTTGTCGTGATTGTTCATTTTCTCATGATGCTGCTAAGTTGTTGAATGGGCTACCTAGACATATTTGTTTCTGCATCAATTACTTAAATTTTCAAATCTGTACCAAATACCTACTTTTGAGAGAGCTCACCCACGTGACACAATGTAAAGCGCTAGACAACACTTTAATGGATACGAGGCACTATATAAATTTCTTATCGTATCTTGCCGTATCGTATCGCATGAACGTTGCATGCTTATGATTTTGACAGGAGAAATAATCTTACCAACAAGCTACAATTATTTGAGTTTGACGCAAAGTAAACCCTTTGCAGTTAGGAATGTTTAAATTTTTTAAATATAATTTTCGATACATGTCAAGATGGCCGGATCAGATTTTTTGCCACCGTTTTTCCCTATATCTGGATTCAACGATAGAGAGGTCTCCGCCAATTTTGATGTTGTAAAAATCATATTCCAAAATCCATGCGGAAAGATCAATCAAGAAAGCAGCTCATTGCTTTGAAGTATTTAGGGCGTATATATTAATGGGAGGAAGATAGGAGTTATTGATTTTACATTAATAAGTAATTTAAAATTTCTTCATCTCACTCAGCTCAGAGTCTTAAAACAGGTTGACTTGGCATTCGGCTATTTAGAAGACGAGTTGATCATGCAAGTTTAATGCCTCGGACATGGATTCCATCCAAGGCCAAAATGTCTATCAATCGTCTATTAGCAAATTTGACTTATCATTGAGTTTAAAAGCGGTTTAAGTTGGTTCTTAACTTTTCCTGGAATGTTAGTGGTTGTAGAATCTTTACAATGGATCAGTACCCTTTAATGCATCTTTAAATCTCGTTCTAGATTCCTGTATCATTTTTGAGTCTTTCAGCTTTTCCTTTAAGTCTCGCGCCACTTCGAATCGCGCTGTGTAGTTGTAACAGAGGACATCTATGATATGATCGCGCCATGTGTCAATGTCGCCTTCAATGTCAATGTCATTTACCCCAACCTTGACGATCATTTGCCTAGCTTCATGTGGAAATTCTTTTTTGATGAATTTAGCCAGTCCAGAGTGACTTGTTACAAGAACTGGTATACCTACTGCCATTGCTTGGAGACCAGCCATACCGAAAGGCTCACTTCGAGAAGACAAGACAACCAGGTTGCTTTCTTTAATATCTTGCAAATTTTTCTCGTATGTGCCGTACGGGGGTAGCTTAATTTTCAAGTATTTATCCTGGGGAGTCAACCTTTTATATAATGTCGTTCTTATTTCATCATGATGTTGGCTTGGGACACCTTTGATTATAAACTTTGGTAGGTGCCGATGCATATCGTGATATGTCTTGGCGACACGGCTGAATGCTTTAGCAATTAACATGTAATAATCTTTCATATTGTCTACGCCTGTCATGTGTTCGAAAGTAAGAACTTGCGTGAGACTGTCTTCGCCTGCCTCTATAGCGTTTACTGTGATGTCAAACATATCATCCTCGGGAAAGGGAAGATACTCAAAATGTGTGATGCTTTCGGACAACGCTTTAAATTTCTTATCAAAGACAGAGAATACTTTCGGCCCTACGGAAAACACTGCGGTCGCTTTTTCCGCTGCTTTTATCAAGTTACTTTCCAATGCCCCATAGTATTTCGGTTGATATTCTTCCATATCCTCATGATTATCACTGATGAAAAGCAAAATACGGCTGGTATTAAATTTATTCTCTTTTAGGGAGATTGCATATCCTGAAGTTACGGGTACATGGCCAATAATTACGTCCGGGTCTTTTATTTTTTCTATTTCGGACAAATCACACTCATTGTAGGTTTGAAGACAGTCTAGGTTTATGTTCTCGTGGCAAATGTTGTCCGCTACTTTAATATTATGCTCGTTCGCTTCAGAAACATCAATGTAACAGTGATTCCTACCAAGAACTGTCCTGTGAACCTCAAACCCAGCTTCTTTTGCTTCCAAATAAATCTGACGGTTCAGGATTGAACGATCTTTGTAAACCTTTTCCCATTCGTCGTTTAGGATCAATATCCTCCTGTGATAAAACAGAAGATAACATCGTTGATAATGAAAATAACATCGAATGCCGTTTCGATAATAATTCATTTTGATCGGACTTCTACAATTAACTGATGATACTGAGTTTTATTAGTTATAGATCCATGAGTGTACCATTCTTCATAACAGCTCATTTGCATATTTAATTATATTCTGTAGTCAGGTAGTATTTCGATATTGAGAGCCCCTCTTTTGACCGGACTTCTTCCATGTATTAACCATATTTAGGTCTAGTTATTTTTTTGCCTTGATAAGCACGAGATCCTGATTATAATCTAATTTGCATATTCAAAGAACTCTGTGGTGTACTTAATTTGATTAAACTTGTGAGGAACATAGGTTACACGTAGATTTATTCATGCTCAAAGCTTGATCAGTAACACATCCTAATTAGTTAATTTGCATATTTATAAAAGACCAATTGTATGTGGACCACATATCAAAGCTGAACAGTCCAGATTTCAACAAGCCCACCACTGATGAAGTGACTAGTGACTTTAATTTACTTAAAGCATAATAAGCATCAAACGAAACTTCATATAGTACACACAAATGTGCATTAACACCTATATGTTTGCAAATTTTCTTTCCATTCAATGATTTTGACGCTTTCATTTTGAAAAAGCCTATTAACCTAAGTCTTACTTTGTTTTCTTGAGTGTGTATAAAAATTAGAACGTCAATAGAACCATCACAGGATGCAATACAAGATTCATCATACTATACTAAAATACCCACATTCCCGAAAGTTCTTCAAATATTGCTGTCTGCAACATCGTATCGCAGCAGTGAACGGCATCCATATTGCTTGTGTACTTTGTTTAACATGCTTTCAAGTTGCCTATATAGTAAAGAGACTCTAAACCTCTTGCGTTTGTCGTTCGTATGTCAAAGCGTTTGCTTCCACTAGAATATCGTGGCTGATAGCCTAAAATATCGTTCAGTTCGTCTACACTTTTCTAACCTCATAGGTTTGGTCACCAAATATTCCATTGAATGAAGACTTTGTGTGTTGAATACAGGAAGGTCAGTACCTGTCTACTCTTAAATTGGATACTCGGTTCACTAATTTGATGGCGTCCCTCAACACCAGTAAAATGCCGCTTGTTGTATTCAGCGATGTTTCCAATTTGCTATACGTTTAACAATGGGTGTTGTTACATTTGATACAATAATTGGCTTTTAGTCTTACTTGACTTGTAAATTCTCAGCATTGACTGTGTTTTTGTCCAACATCCCATCTTGAAATATTATAAACCAGGTGGTGAGCACGCCCAATATGTTCATCATCGTCGTCATTCGTCAGCTTTAGGTGAACACCTTCTGTGAAGAAACAATTAAACATAATAAAAATAGGTAGCATCAGATTTAAAGCATTCAACTTTCTCGTGCATCAATAGACCCTAACATGGATCTTCTACAGATAATTTTGAAAGGGTGAATGCACTCGATAGGTATAAAACTATGAATGTTGCTGGCTGAAGTCGATAGCTCTGTCAAAGTTTCTTGAGCTTCATATTTCGCCCTCTACACTCAGAGCATCGATGATTCGGTAACGCTATCAATTCCACGACCTGTGATGACAGAAATGTCTAGACTAATGCAAAAAAGAACGGTAAAACTTCCGCCAAAGGCACAGTAGCTATTATAGACACAAGAGGCATTGAAAACATGCAAAGCATATTACCAGTCGGCAATTTTGAGAATGTCCTTTGTTATAATATTCTTATGGCTGATAAATTGTACCCCCTGAATACACAAACAAACGTAGAGCTATGCATATCAAATGAGACATGCTTATCTTTGAAGATTAATATGCACGTAAGTACATAAGCACAAGTAGCAGTCACCTATTGGGAGTACATTATTTGTTTATAATTTCAGGAGCAGTAAATATATAGATGCATTAATTTCAAGGAAACCATGTAGCTGTTATGTTGACAAAAGTTTGTTAGGGCCATGACAAAGTAGCGTGGAATATGATATAATTACAGCCTGACAAGTGGTTATAAAGATGAAGATTTTAAGGTTATTTGCACGTTTTTGAAAATACAGTTAAAGGAAAAGACAAGCGTCAGTTCTCAACACATTTTACTGGGCGGACATCCGTCCATCCATCCATCCATTCCTCCATCCATCCAACGACCAACCCATTCATAAATCCATCTACATTATTTCTTCAATCCATCAATCAATATCAATCCATCAATCAATATCAATCCATCCACATCCATCCATCCATCCATCCATCCATCCATCCGTCCGTCCGTCCGTCCGTCCGTCCGTCCGTCCGTACGTACGTACATACATACATACATACATACATACATACATACATACATACATACATACATACATACATACATACATACATACATACATACATACATACATACATACATACATACATACGTTCGAAATTATCGGGCCTTCGAAATTCGTAATTGGAAAAATAAAAAACCCTTAATAAATTGTTTATCAGTCTTTTTATTCTCGCAACTGTTAGCATTGATTGTCTTGGCTATGATACTTAAACTATATTGACTCACAGTCGTCCTGTTGTTCAAGCACTTACCTTTCATAAATTTCTCATACATATTATCGATTATTGTTCTAAGAAGATCAGGTTTTCGCGTGAATGTCTAGGTTAATAAAGTTTAGTTAATAATTATTTTACACTCATGATGAATAACTGTATAGACTAATATATAGCCACTAATAGAGATATTCATATAGCATCATTCTAAGCATTTCCTGTATATTTTGTCTAAACAATACTATGTAGTGAAAGGTAAAAAAGTATGCTATTTTGCAAATATTTAACGCCTATTAACACCTTTATGTGGATCTTTTCTAAGAAGCTGAACCCAACATCCCCGGAAAGAATTTTACGATACTGCAAATACCGTGAAATGTGATTTTAATCACCATCGACCAGAATCCACCGCGTTCAATTGTAAGCACGTTGTTCCTCTTTCATCTCGTGTTATTTAAACTGGGAGAAAGCTACACATATGCCATATAAACACTAACAAAAGTGTAAAATATAAACAACCCTCAGGAGCCCAAGCGAATACTTTTCGATGAGGTGATGTCAAAAAGGAAAATCTTGTAATCATGAGAATCAAAATCTCGTACTGACGAGAATCAAAATCGCGTAATGGTGAGAATCAAAACCCCATCAGAATACGAATCAAAATTAGGCAATCATGAAAATCAAAAGCGCGTAATTACGAAAACCCATATTTCGTACTCGTTTGATCGAATGAACTCCAATTAACATAAATTCCTCTTATTCCAATTCTTTCACTTTAAATAAAGCTTTATACGCAGAAATCTAATTTTCTGAGACGAACTGCACGCAAAAACATATTTTTTTGACATACAAGGGAAGAAATCGGGTTTCAGTTTTAGATTGCAAAAATGCCTGGACCAGTCCCAGATTGCCAATCCAAGCTTGGACCATTGCAAGATTGCTAAAATATGATCTGAAACATGTCTCCAATTGTGATAATTGTAATCTTGGAAAAGTCCCACATTGCAATATCACATGATCTGAGTAAACCTTGGGTTCTAATCGTATGTCCTAAGATTGTGTTTTAGTACTGGTATAGACATATCCAAGTCTGATAAGCTGCAAGTTTGGCAAGTTGTATGAGTACTGACCAGATATGAAGAATGAACTCAAACGATCGTTGCTTTTTCGCGGATAAATTGAATTGTGCATGTTTCGAAGAATCAAATTCTCGCCGCTTACAAATACTAGTTTTTGACTAAACTGATTTAAAAAGGTCTGAAGAACACTTTCAATGTCATTCCTGAAAGGTGAAGCAATGGGCCTATGTCAACCAGTAAAAGCATAGCTTGTTCATTGGCTCTCCATGATCGTATTTTTGCAACAATTTCATGTATTTGAATCCATTTCAGCAGCCTTCTCAGGAGAGGTTGATATTTCTAGAATTCTACATTCTGGCTCTTTATCATAAACCCATGACTATATCCGTGTCTCCTCTGACGTTGAACGTAAAACATATACGTCATCAATTGTTGTTTATTTCCGGGAACGTTTTTTTCCAAAATGGAGACTGTTGTATCACAACAAAGCTTTGCCTACGATGTTCTGTCTGTTCTCGAAAAGTGGGAGGGCTTTGAAGTAGAGGGAAATGTGGGGTTATACTATTTAACCACATGTGCTGATATGAAATTGTATTGCTGAAACGATTCATCGAGCATGCTATAAGCATGGGGGCATTCATACACAAACGATGTTCGATAGTCTGTTCACTACTGCTGGGCGGTCGGTTGGCGGGCAGCAAAGTCTGCGTCGCACAGCCGGGACTTCCAGCGTCAGCAAGCTGCGTCCAGTACATAGCAGACGATCGCCGACACTAGAATTTTTTTCCTTCCAAAAAAGGAGATCATTCACTAATAAACTGTTTAACATTATAGTCGTCATTAAAAGGGGTTCGTTTTAAATGTTTATCTCAAAGGAAAATATGTATTTTACGATGCAACTTTCTAGAAAACAACAAACTTGTCTTGTGTCGAAAACCTTCCCCAAAAAATGTTTCCCTGGCAACATAATGCTGTTTTCCGTCATGTCTGCCGACGAAAATCTGCAAAAGCTATTCCTCCTATCTCAACTGTTGTCTGATGAAGAAATATTTCAGAGTTTGCCTCCCGAGCCAAGTCTACCACTGCAGTACGGTATGTCGATTATTCTGCCCTTGACAAAGCCGAGTTCATCGAACAACAAAAGAAACGAAATACTCTTCGAAATACCGACACAGCCGTAAAGCAGTTCGAGCCATGGTTGAAAGCAATGCGACCGACTGGAATCCGCCCGATCTCTGAAATTCAACCAGCCGAACACCTGGCAGCCTACTTTCTCGGAGCAAGGCAAAAAGATAGGAGGGATATGAACCCGACACCCTTACCAACTACCAGCGAGGTATCGATCGTTTCCTGCAAGACAGTGGATACGGACATTTGATCATCCGTGACAAGGAATTTGAAAAATCGCGTTTTACAAATGTCTTGCGGCCAAACGAGTTTCTCTGAAAAGGCAGGGAAATTGACATAACCAAATGCTGCCGAAAGGCTGACCGATGAAGAAATAAAAATACTCACGAGCAAGGTGTCATCGGAAGATCAACTCCGAGTCTCTGTTCAATACCGTATGGAAAATTAATACGAAAATGCTTGGCTTTCGTGGCGGACAAGAAAAGAGACCGTTGAAGTGGGGAGATATTGTGCTCAAAACAACTGCATATCTTGAGTTTAACGAGAGAGATACTAAAACACAATGGGGTCAGGTAGGTGCATGGTCCAACAAGATCTTTCAATCCGAAGATATTTGCGACTCCCGGCGAGAAAGATCCGTGTCCGATTGAAACATACCGGCAGTTCGCCAGTCGCCGACCAATGAAAATGAGCACACCAGAAAGTCAATTTTACCAACTACGTTCCCGTAAATGACATCCGGTGCAAAAAACTTCCGATAGGGCAGAATAGACTTGTCAGTGTTGTCAGAACATTGACCTGTAAAGCAGGCATTGCTGGCAAGAAAACAAACCACAGAACGGCCATCACTAGCCTCCTTCACGCCGATGTTCCACCAACGCGAGTCCAGCGGCTCTCCGGTCACAGCAACGTTCAGAGTGTCTACAATTACGCAATACCATCGCTTGAACAACAACAAGAAATGTCGAATGTGCTATGCAACGCAAAGACCACTCAATTATCACAGTATACACCAGGTCCTCTTCTCACCACTTCGCCTCATGCCGCAACATCGTCAGCGGAAACTACTTTCCAAACGCAGGCAGCGACAACAGCTGGCATTTTTCAGCGGCGCGGTCATCTACGGCGGCTCTTTCACTATCAACGTAGCGACTGGTAATTGTCTGCCAAAATCCCCACCAAGGAAACGTCGTAGGGCAGTCATTTATGACACGTCTAGCCTGGACAATTGCCAGAGTAGAACTCATAAATGCCTTAAAGTTGAAATTTCGTGTTCAATGTTGAAGATTGACATGTACTTATCATTTGTTTGGAATGTGTTTTGATGTTTATGATGTTCAACTGTGATTAAAAGCAAAAATGAAGATTTCATCACTTATTTTTAGCACTTGGTTTTAACTCATTTTTATATTGTTTATTTCCGCATTATTGCTCAAAGACAGAAAACATTGCTAATGAAAATGTACAATTTTTTGCAAAACTACCAACATAAATAGAATCAGCGTTATCCAAAATACATATTTTGACACTAAGAGTTTTGAGTATGTGTGCACTTCCTCTACAAACTATGAATAATTTAATCTTACCGCAAGCTAATTGGCGGCCATCTTGGAAAGTGGCCGAGATATTGGATTTTTGCATAGCTTACATTTTTTAAATATTTAAAACAACGCAAACATGCCAATTTCATGCTTGTATCATTTTGAATTAATTGCCGCTTATCTTCAAAAACAATTAGTGTATTTGATTATCTTCAAAAAGTAGTTTTTAGTTGTTATCTATCCCTTCAACGTGTTCAGACGAATTTCAATTAATAAAGTAAATAATATTATGTCGCAAACCCTTGCACATTTTTAACAAACCATATACATGTATTAGCAAGCATCGCATGGTCTGTACCGAAAAATCATTATCTTCCTGAACATTTGGAAAAGATCACATAACACATCACTATATACTACCGATCATACTCACAAAAGACCAGTGTACTTATTTAAAATTGTTATGATAATATATTTCAAAATGAAACAGCAGTGCATAAATCATTGTACTGATCAGTACAGTGTTTCTTTGATCTTTCTTACTCCCGTCAATAGCGTCATACCAAACGTTCGAAACCAGGTATGAAATCATCAAAATTCAGTTATATCGTGTTATGTCAAATAAAGCATGATAATGTGACCGGGTGTGTGGTGGTATTTTCCTGTTCATTGACTAGTTGAAGCTTTCTTTTGTGTAAGGCTGTTTTTAAAAGTGGACTTGCAACCTCAGGCAGGACGTTACAGAATTTCCCACGCCGAATATGAGTCTTAGGGAGCCTTCAGTAATTACAGGGGGTTGGCCGGGGCAATTTCGCGCACACTTGTTCCATTAAATGTGACCCTCCTCTATACTCCTATCTAAAATGTGACCTTCCCCCTTGTTCGACATCCTAAAACTTGACCCTCCCCTAACCACTGCAGTATTCTCCCCAGAAATAACAAAAACAGTATAAGCTAATTTACATAACAATTGGTTTAATTGCTATGTAAGTTAGGGACAAATTACGGAGGGGAGGACTTGTGTTTTTGGAGGAAAAGTCGCAAGATATCACGCAAGCACTTTTGAAGAGATGTGGTATTTCATACATTCGAGATAGGGTCACCATATTTTGTGCAACAATAGGAAGGCAACATGTGGCTGATAAAGTGCTTCATCCAAGAATATCATATCATAATACATGGAGTTTATCAGGCAAATTATTGACAATTTCCCCAACAGAAATGCAATATATATGTTTGATAATATATTTAAATGTACTTTGCTTGAAATTGGAAGTAACAAGTGCATTTGTGTACCAGAAATTCATTTTGAAATTTCATCTAAAATGTTGGTTCACTATACAATTGTAGTCTATGATGAAACTATGATTGATTGTTTTCCAATACAAAATGAGGTAAATCTGTGCATTTATGTACACGTGATTATTGATATTAATGTTCTTGATTAGACTAGAGTGGTTACAAGTCCATGATTGTGCAAGAAAAGTGGTTTTGGAATTTCACCGAAATGTAGAATCACCATACATGGCAGTCATTGACGAACCTATGACTAATATTTTTCAAATAAAAATGTTTGCATTTATTTAAGCTTGATTATTGATATCAATGTTTTTGATTAAACAAGAGTAGTTTATAAGTCCATAGTTTTGCAAGAAATTTGATTTTGGAATATCACTGAAATGTTGATTCACTTTACATGGTAGTCTGAGAGAACTATGCACATTTATTCCATTATAAAACTAACAATATCTGAGCATTAATGTTTATCTGTTAATTGATATATACTTTTCGACCCGTTGTATATGTTTTTGTCTCTTTTCTTTCATCAGGCACAAGACCACTAATTCACTTCCGGAAGAAAAATAGTGCAGACCTTGCAGTTTTAATACCCGCATGGATGCTTGTTTAGTTTGAACTTTAATGTCAAGTATTTTCGTAAAGATATCTTTCTGCCTGAATCAAAATGCAAACTGTTGTGAATAATGGTTGAAGCATTCTGTGGTAATATGAGGAGTACTAGGGGCCATAGAAATCATAACAATAAGCCCAAATTTTGTCAAAAACAGCACTGAGGGCGCTATTTTCATCGCTATCTCAAAATGTTCGTGGACTTGCCCACACGAAAAATTCATCAGTAGTTAAGCTGACATTTACGTAACACCTGTTAAGAGGATTTTTGCCGCTGAATCTTTTAAAATAGGAAAATCGAGCTCAACGCTACTGTGGTGGCCTAGGGGAAATTAATTAGTGGTCTTGTGCCCAAATGAAGTCCTATAGGGGGACATATTTCAGTACATATGATGTCCTGTGCTGAAAAATAATAACCTTTTTCACTTTCTATCACTCCGAACATTATTTGGAAATATGAAGGTATGTGAAGACCACCTCAGGCATTAATTTTGATATACTTGGGGGACCCAAATCCCTGCTGGTGGCCATATTGGACTCAGTCAGGAATAGGGGTATGGCATAGCATTTAGTCAATTTCTTTCCTAATTCAACTTAATTTGTCAATCCGGTACTTTTATTGTTGAGACATACAATTTCTTGAAAATTTCGTGCAAATCCATCCATACCGGATTTCTAAAGAGAAGTTTATGATTCAAAATCTCTGTAAAAAGTCGATGAAAAGAGGCCTGACCCCCGAAACCGGGGTTTAATTCTAGGGATGGATTGCTATTTGTGAAATCATTAGCTTTTTGGTAGGAACACTACTAAGCAATTTTAAAAGCATTCTGATATGAGTGTTTGGGAGACAAGATTTGTTTGCCAGGAATGTGTTTTTATGTCATATGGCTTGGTAGAGAGATGAAGCAAACATCGTCGTAAACCACGCGCCTCTTTACGGCAACAGCTCAGCGCTACCCGTCAAGAGACCGTGGTTGATTACGCAAAGATTCGCGGATCTATCGCTGGTTTCCAGCGCTGGCTGAACGGAGCCAATCAGAACTTAGGTCTCATAAACGCGCATAAATTATTGTAATGAGCAATACACAACGACTTCAGCTGATCTTGGTCATAGGCGTAGGAACCGGGGGGGGCAGGGGGGGGGGGCGGCCGCCCCCAATGCTGAAGTTGGGGGGCAAAGGTATACTTTTGCCCCCCCCCCCCCAACTTTTACAAATACACATTGACTACGGCTAGCTGTCCCAACTATTGCTGGATGCTATGTAGGGAGTTAAATAGCCCTGCGTACCGTGCTGTGTGTTTCGGGCGTTACACGGCCCCGTGTAACACCCGAAACACACAGCACGGTACGCAGGGCTAGGAGTTAAACAAACAACTGGAGTTAAGGGGCCGTAAAAGATATTCTTTGTATGCCGTCCGCGTGCGGGTAGGTTTTTGGACGAAATCTGAAAAACAAAAACAGATCGTATGATCGAAAATACGGCGGGATGTGCCCTTCCTTTGTTCGTGATGTCGCAGTAATTTACTTTAATGTCGCAAAAACGTAAATGTCGTACGATCGTTTCAATACAAATCAGATTACCTATCTTAAAGTGGTACATCAACCGCTGTACGTAAAGTGTACATGTGCATCTCCTGTTGTAACGGACTGCAGTGTACCGTAAGTGACTCGATCAATCGACCGTTTCACAAGTTGATTTCTCCCTCAAAGTTTTCAAATCGGCGGAAGTGCGTGAAATCTTTTTGGTCTCCATACAAGACGGATCGAAAACAATTCTTGACTGGTTTAGCTTCGAATAAGGAACAGAACTGAATTTCCATCAGCTTTTCCACGATCCGCGATTGATCACGATGTTGGATCTGCACCGTGGCAAGCAGGTATCGCCGGTGAAATGTTCGTTGTTTAATGCTCCAAATAGTTCATACGCGGTGGAAGTTGCCCTTACTTTGAACATTTTTTTCTGCTGAAAAACGATTTGGACATTTTATAAGTCCGGATTAGAATTCAGTTTTCAAAAATAGCAATGGCCATTCGGCATTGCTGTCTTGACAAGCAGAATATTTAGCATTTTAGTATGCAATAGCGTCAGTTTTCTGTCATTAATATGCAAAAATAACTATTAGTCCGCATTTTCGGCAAGAACGATGATATCAAAACCTGCTATAGTGTTATAATGAATACAAAAACTCACACTAATTCCTATGAATTTATGGCTAAGACTACAACTGAGCTGCAACAACGACCGCGCATGAAAAAATTTGTCCGAATTTCAGGCAGCGGTGTCTGAAGTCGCGCGTTTAGCTATATTTAGTAACTGACATCGCGATCAGCGCTATTGGAATTCGGCTAAAAAAATAGTTGATACACAAAATTCAGAATAAATAGCCTTTAAAGTTACAGCTAATGGAGCGTTTAACTCAACAGAAACAGTGATCAGGATTAGTATTTATTTGACATTTAAAAAGGAGGGTTTGTACTCAAGGCTGTTATGATTTGTTCAGCTAGCCACTCTTCTTACTGTAAATTGTAATTTGTAATTGTAAATTGTAATTTTATGGAAGGGATAGTAGTTTCACCTTTTACCAAAATGTTAGCATTTGTTTTCTGAGTGACAACTACATACTTTGTTATACTCAGTAACTTTTGCAGTTTTGTATTTGGAATTTTTAGGTTTTGCAAGAACACCTTTTTGTTCTAAGCTTACCCCAACATGTTGAAATACATAGTGTACAGTTGTCAAAACAACTGTTACTACTCGTTTTTCTCCTATTATCTCATTACCTCATCTTGGCCTGCTTTTACTCATGGACTCGTCTTAGCTTGCTGAGAGGTGCTGGTAATCTTCGATTGACTACATGAGATGCTCAGAGTTCGTTTGTACTACATAGACTTTATTTCTCGGTAGACAAGCTTGACAGCTGCCATCGCCCAAGATACGCTTCTCCAATTGTCTGTCCTCCTGTACTGTCTGTTGTATTTTTCTCTCTTGTCCTTTGTATTCCCTTTCTCGTATTATTTTAGAATGGGATTTTAAACGTTATGTTTAAGGCTTGGTTTGGATCATATGATAGATATGAATTAAAGATGGAAATATACGTCCAATCGTAAACATCAATACAGATCTCTATCTTAAATGTACATGTCATAATTAATGTACAAATGTCACTTAGACACGTTGCAAAATTGAAGCCATTGCGTAAACGGTGAAATTCTCATGTTCCTTCATTAGGTGTTAATTCAAATATATTTTGTCTACTTCAAAACTTCGTAAACATCGTCGTAATACGTAATTTGCATCTTTTACATTTGTCGCAAATATGCTTTGTATTCATAATTGAGATCTTGTTATTTTAATAGTTTTACTCTTGCCTATGACTACCTAGTGCATACACTTCCGTCAGAGACAAACTATAGATATGCGTAACACCACCAGTTGAATACTACCACACTGTACATGTGGTACATTAGGGCCTATGTACTGGTATAGTGTTTATTGCCATCGTTTATTATGGAATTTTTGTTCAGACTCACAGTCACCTAACTCGAAGTATGCTTGTTGTACTTATACAAGTATAACCTTTGTTTCCAAGCATTGCTTTCAACGTGCTTAATTAAGAGCATAAGGAACACTGCATTGTAAATGTAACAGATGATTTTTCATACTTGTGACTCATAAACCGATGGGAAAGTTAAAGTTTATGCGATTGATCTATGTTGTGTGTTTGTTTTTTTTTTGCTGGCTGTCTTGTAGGTTTTTTAAAAATCCAAGGAGAGCAAACAAAGAATTTTCTTTATACGGCCTAATACATAAAAACGCAAATATTGAGACATTGCCGTATGTGAAAGTGGTGGTGCTTTCATTACATTTTTTACTATTTAGATTGATTTTGGCCTCTTTTAATTATTTAAATTTATTCGTGTATGATTTAATATTTTAATTTATTCATATATGCAAATTTTAGATCGTAGTTCATTCATCACCAGAATATAGGTTACCTTCGCCCCCCCCCCTCAACCGTGAAGTGCTTCCTACGCCCCTGTTGGTGCTCATTACCGGTGCACCCACAGGGTCTCGCGAGCAATATTCGTCTAGAAGTTATGAATATGATCAATAATTGTCTTGTAATAAACTATTTTTCATTATACAAGCCTTACCTGTGTCTAGTGTGTGCCTATTACTTTACCCTAGCTATCTGTGTATAGCATTTCAAAGTAAACAGTCTATATCTGTTAATTGCCCTCCCTAATCCCCTTCATTAATTTGTTCTGCCGATCACTGACGCGGGGGTTTATCTCCCTGACCAAATACCTCGTTCGCAGCTTATACCTCACTGACATGGTAACAGTTTCGGACTCCATAGTGAGTGCGTAGTTATTGGACTGCTATCGCAGTAATCGGACATCGTATTTGGAATGTGATTATAGGGGCTAAATATTGATATTTTGAAACTTCAAACCCTCGATTTTCAATATCGATGTGTTTAGAAAACTGTTTGTAAAAATTTTGTGATAAATTAGTTACGTTCAATCCATGGACGACGCAACTATATTTCGACGTGTATGGTGCTTACATCGGACATGGGCTCTCTGTGTGTTGCTTTCGACACCTTGTTGTATCGTATGGTATGTTAACTCGCGAAGTTTTATAGCGCCCGAAATAGCTTCTACCGAAAAAAATAACTATTCAAAACGGGACAGCAGCGTCACCTGACTTACTATGCGGTATCATGACTTGTAAAACGCTATCAATACGGAGCGAAGTGAGTACAACGAACAGCATGTCTTTAAATGTCCGAACTGAGATCGTCCGACAATAGTCACACTGAGTGTACGGGGACGACCTTGCAGTGGGACCGGTCCGGGTTCGTTGCTGGCCGCAGTCTGTGTACATACCGAAGCCATAATATTCACATGGTGTCGCCGTTGCTCTCGATGATGACAAAAAAACTGTCAAAATTTTGAAAGCTGTCGGATTTAATTCAACATATATCGGAAGAGATGCAACGGAACCAGAGGATCTCAGGCCCTGAAAGCTCGATTGTGTACACACAGACAATGAGGAGCTTACGACCCGACATGACTTTGTAAAACGGATTCGTGATTGGCTAATTCTGATGATATGTTGTCATGAATAATTAATTAACCCCCATTCATACTTCCGCAGTTTCCCGGCGTAATCTGCCAGAGCTTGATTTTTGCGTAGGTCAGCGGAGCGGAAATTATTGCTCTGGCTCGCGAGAATTGAAGCAAATTGCTGCCATAGGGTCTATGAATGTATGCCTTGAGGCTGGTGTAGCAATTGAAGTCTAAGGTAAAATTTTCTTTTATTTCAATATTTGAGTCAGAATCGCCAGTACTTTCATTGTGTTAAAATTGTGCACATTTGTCAATTTAAGGTTCACCATATTGGCACAAGACCACTAATTCACTTCCGGGTTCGTTACCCCGGAAGAAAAATAGTGCAGACTTTCAAGTGCTCCCTGCATGGATGCTTGTTTAGTTTGAACTTTAATGTCAAGTATTTTTGTAAAGATATTTTTCTGCCTGAATCAAACTGCAGACTGTTGTGAATAATAGCTGCAGCATTCAGTGGTAATATGAGTTGTAGGGGCCATAGAAATCATAACAATAAGCCTGAATTTGTCGAAAACGCCACTGAAGGCGCTATTTTCATCGATATGTCAAACTTTCTGTGGACTTGCCCACACGAAAAATTCATCAGTAGTCAAGCTGACATTGACGTATTACCTGTTACGAGGATTCGTGCCGCTGAATGTTTAAACATAGGAAAATCAAGCTCAACGGTACTGTGGTGGCCTATGTGAAATTAATTAGTGGTCTTGTGCCATCAGTTTTAACTGTTCAAGGTATTTAATGTAGGATAGCACTGCATCTTTGCTTGTTAAACTTGTGGATAATGTGTATGTGTTTAAAGAATCGGAATATTTCCTTGGTGATATCCTATTCAGGAAATATCACACAGAATTCAAAGGTTTGGCCATAAAATCAACTTCTGTCAAAAGTGATCCTCCCCTAAGATAGGTTTATAAAAAGTGACCCCCAATCCACCCGGCCCAATGCCCCTGTAATTACTGAAGGCTCCCTTAGTACGAAATGGCCAGTTTAGCAAAGTACAGCCAAATGACCTTGTCTAAACACATACAACTCCAAATTGATGTTTAGCACAGCTTTAAAAAATGTTACATACCTATACCCTTTGTGATGTGCTGAAGTGGCATGAATTTTAACGCAAAACATGCCTATTTAGAAGGAGCAAATACAATTGAAGGTACCTAGTGTCTATCAATCTGCTTTGATATTGTGAGTGTAACGACTTTACCATTACTGAAGTCCCACAATGATTAATTGCACGGACCATCACATTTAAATATATAAAACCAAACTAACTATTTATTGTAGTGGAAATCAATTGTCGATGTATAATCTTAATAGTTCGTGTAGAAGCCCGCCTCATTGGCAGATGCAAGCTGCTTGTTGATATGCACGCGTCACTACAGGACGATAAGAATGTTTCTGTGGTCACATAGCCGCCGCCATTGCAATATCACTGTCGTTTGAGTGCGTCATCAATTAACATTTCACAGTAAATTTGAAGTCATCAATAGTTTCGTTTGGGATAAAATATTTATCAGAGTTTTGATAGCAGGCGTCGTGTAAAGGTTCACGATCCTGGCGTATCCAGACCCGGTAATATGCTGTGTTGAGCCAGGGAGCCTAGCATTACCTGTGGCAAAGAAGAGTATCTTTTATCAAAAACCTCCATTGTGTCTGACTGTCACTTTCAACGACAATTACATTTCTAATATTACTATTCGCCAGCATAAAGGATTCAGCCCTTATTCGATGGCGTTATCCTATGTAAGCAAACATTATAGATGAAAAAGTTTTGATGTAATCCTTTTCAATTCACAAGATGCTGGCATTATCATACTTTGTAAATTTGTGGCAATACTGGAAAGGACCTTTACGACCATTGACACAGACATGTTATTTTAGAAAATCCATTCGATTTCTTTTAAAGGTGACGTGAGGTTTTGGCGATTTTACGAAACCTGAACTACAATCAATTTATTGCACGTATCACTGAATTGTACGTGCTTTAGTACAACTATGATTGAGGAGGCAGCGAAGTCACATGTTTGCAGAAGACCCTATTCTGTATTTAAAGATCCTGATGCTGTTAAGTGTTGAATGATATCCATGACAAATATGTTGTCGTCCCTGCTGATAAAGCTGCCAATAACATTGTATTTGTCTGTAAGAAGTATTATTTTGAATGTCTTATAGACGAACTTGGTGTAACTAAGACCTCCACCAACTCCACTTACAGGCAATCAATGTTCAACAAATCTGAAATTTTGGCAAATCAAAAGTCATTTATGAATAATTTTTATATCACAACAAAGGATGACCATAATAAGTTGCCCAGCTTATACTGGATACCAAAGCTGCACAAAGCACCTTACAAAGCTAGGTTTATCGCAGGATCTTCAAAATGTTCAACAACAGAGTTATCGAAGATACTGACGTCTGTTCTTTGTACTGTTAAACGGGGACTTCAAGCATACTGTGATGTTGTCTTTTCTCGGAGTGGTATAAATCAAATGTGGATATAAAAAAATTCGAAGGAACTCTTGGAAAATTTGAAATCAAGATCTGTTTCAAAAATAACATCTATTAAAACTTTCGATTTTTACACATTGTATACCACAATACCACATGACAAATTGAAAGACCGCTTGAAAAAAATCATCAACCAAGCATTTTTTCTACAAAAACGGTTGATGCCGTTACAAATATGTGGTATAACGGTATAATTCTACATATTTTGTTAAAAATGTTACTAACGCTAAAGTGTTTTATACCGAGAAAGACATTATCAGTATGCTTGATTTTCTCATTGACAACATATTTGTTGAATTTGGAGGACATATTTTCCAACAGTGTATAGGAATTCATATGGGCACTAACCGTGCTCCCTTACTTGCAGACTTATTTCTGTTCTCATACCAGGCAGAATTTATCCAGAAACTTATCAAGCAGAAAAAGGTCTCTGTAGCTCGAACTTTCAACCTTACATTTAGATACATAGACGATGCTGTTTCATTGAATAACTCTGAATTCAGTAAATATCTCGCTATGATTTATCCTCCAGAATTGGAGATTAAAGAAACTACAGAAACGGCCTCTCCTGCTTCATATCTTGACATTTTACTTGAATTTGACTCTAATGGTCACCTTTCTACTAGGCTATATGACAAGAAAGAGATGGTTTCAACTTTAGTATAATCAATTTTCCACACCTCATCAGTTATATTCCACTCTCACCTGCTTATGGGGTATACGGGGTATACATTTCCCAGCTTATTCGATATGCAAGAGCATGCAGTTCATATGGCGATTTTGTAGAGAGACATGGCCATCTCTCTTACAAAATGTTAAATCAAGGTTACACCAGAGCAAGACTTGTCTCTGCATTCAAACGCTTTTTTGGCAGGTATCGCAAGCTGGTAGATAAATACAATATCTTCGACAAATGATCACTGATGGCATCGGTGACATGGGGCCTTAGTTAGTGACCACTAAGCTTACCTATCTGACTTACAGATTGATATATGGCGGGTGCCACATGTGGGGCAGGATGCGCTTACTATTTTCGAAACACCTGACATCACTTCTTGGTCTTTTGGCCAGAGGTCCATATATATTTCTTTCATGAATTTGACTTTGTTTGTGTACTGTCTATTAGCTGTCTGTTCTGTTCTGTTTTGTGTCTATGTTTACAACAGTTGTCTTACGGGTTCTGACCTAGTGTTATTGGATTACGGATTGGTATGATTGCAATTATTTCTCTATGACGAGATCCTAGAAGAATATTTGCATTGCTTTTGCTATAATTCAGTTATGCAAGGAAAACCCCGTGGCCATCAAACAATATTTCCACTAATTACATATCAAAATAATGGTATCCTTCACAATTAATAAATCATACATATCGTTTCGTTCGATGTGTGGAATAGATCATCTCTTTATGTCCGTTACTTAGTATGTTTAGCCACAAATATTTTCCACAGACCACCCTTGCAGGTGTTACGTGCATGCATGTACTTATGTGATAGATAACGGTATTCTATGGTCACAAACTTGCCTAAAAAGAAGACGGTAAGAAGACTTTAGATCAAGGCAAATCTTTGGTACTCTTGGAAGCTTATGTGTTTGACCGAAAAATATCATACATCAGAAATTCGATAACAGTCAGAGACGTTTATAGAAATTCATTACAAGGCCGCCTTCGAACCAACCCCGATTGCCATATATGAAATCCCTGCTCAAAGGATTCCACAAGAAGTTCTAACCCTATATGATATTGTAAATTTTTATTATATCCGTTGCGCTCATTCACAAATTGTGCTTGTCGGCGATATTTCAGAATATTGCTGAATGGACACCTAGATGACAACAATTACGAATAACTGATAAAACTCACCTAAAGACAGCAACAACTTGAGAACGAGTGGTATGTCTTTGTTGGGTAGAATAAAAACGATATCAACGGTATTCTGTGGAACGTATCAGTATTTTAATGTGTTTTGTCACGTTTTGCAATTGATTATAGCTTTTATGTTCTGCGGCTAGTTAATGTTTAATGATATACAGTCTTTAGCCACGACCTAAGATTGCATTGTTCTATTTGTAATTGTGGTATAACAATACAATCATATCATCAGGCAAAGTTCCCAAAAAATAGGTATTTTGGACATGTCAGACTGCCATATACTAAAACAATCTCAAATATCACAAGAGACATATGTAATCTGATGAAAGAGATATCCCATTAGTTTTATTCATTTAGACATTAAAAACCTCCAAGAACCGTCGCTAGACGAGCAAGCAAGCATAAATCTTTTGAATTCTTGACCATTTAGTAATTTTTCCATGATATTCAACAAATTATTGACAGTGCGTGACGAAAACGTTTTCAACGATGAGCATATTTGTCCGTCTGGGATGATGCAGCAATTGCATCGTGCAACTGTATATCTTCCTTATGAAGAGATGCGAATGATTACGATTTTACGGTCAAATTTTCAAAACGTTAATGATAACCCTTTGTACACAATTGTTAAGTATTCTGCAAATAATTAATTAGACCAAAATTTTCAGAATCACAAAAATACAAATGACAATTTTCCAAAACTTTCAAATATCAATTTACAAACTCTGACAGACGTCGAAACCTAGATGAGATTGCACAATATACCAGGCAACAAATAACGGCAAAAAACAAAAGGTTTTGTAGGGTGATGTAGAAAATACGGCTAGTTTTCAATCGGATTCGAACCCACAACATACGGCACCAGTCGCCTAGCTGAGAGGCCACAGAGAGAACCGCTCGGCTAAATCTCCACTCCCAAAAAAGAGTGGTTCAATAGCCGGCTAAATTGTTACATTTTTCTGACTTAGACCGCTCAACACGTTGTAGAGTTTGTGAAGCACTCACGCACGCATGCTCACTATCATACATCGCACATACACACTTTATCGAAGCGAAGAAACGAATTTCATCGCTTTAACTGGGCGAACGATAACCTCGGGGACAATTCTGTCCACCAGCAGTGTTACCAACCCAGGGTAGAAAATACGGCTAGTTTTCAATCGGATTCGAACCCACAACATAGTAAATTTCCCGATCATGAGATCAGCTTCTCCTAAATCTCATTAGGGTTGTTTCATTATCTGACACTATATTTGTGTCTATTATTAAGATGAAATATTAACCTCATTTGTGGTAACACGTCAAGTATTTTCCTAAAATAGTGACCATCAGTTGTTCCTGCACAGCTGTATGAGAATATTAAATTTGAAGTTTGAATCAACCTATGAGACCAACTCATATGATTGAAAATTAGTCTATAAAAAGATTAACGCAGTCCTGTTTCAGCGTATTTTTAGTTTTTTTGTGCAATGAACTGCTTATCTCTTATTTGTGCCCCTGAATATCAACTAAAATTTTAGGCTAATTTGTTAGACCTGAACTATTAATGTTGTAACGAAGTAATATTCTCATGTATGTGTGTCGTACTTGAGCAGCCATATTGGAAATCCTATGTCCGGGGTACAGTCATCTGTTTGTGAATTTTGTGGACCCTTTTCTAGAACGATTGAGCCAAATCGTAGACAGCTCGTAGTCGTCTGAGCAAGATCAGAAAGCTCAGTTATAGGACGGTAGTCCTGCAACTGCAGGGACTGTAGTTGGAGATCCTTTTGTGGGTATCCATTTATTTGCGCTTGCTTGACGTACGGCATTTGCATATATTATCGCGAATTATTTTGTTTCATACAAGTATCACCGACTTACCACTTTTCATTGTCGTACCGCTTTTCACACTCTATCATGGTAATCTTTTCTGAAAAGGATATTTTCTCATCCTTATTTAAAAGAGTTTTATCATCAATTGTTTGTTTCTGGACAATACTTTTGATTTCTATACTTTTAGCGAGAGACATGTTCTGTTTCCTTTATATTGCGTGCTGTTTGGACTGGTTGTTGCTCATTGTGTATAAAAGTCTGATCTTGTAATAAAGATGTTTGCATCCTTTAGACGTATTTTTGTCTCTATTTGAACGTTGTGGTTCCCCATAACAAAACGATTTCCTGGTTTCTATTCTTTTAAGGGAATAGTAAAAATGCTATCATATAGTATGGACTCTTCGCACCTCATGCAAAGGTTAACAATAGAAAAGTTTATGATTGTGTGACTGATTATAGGAGGCAACACATAAAAAAATTTCAAAAAGAAAGTTGAAGAAAGTTGACATTTTTCGGTCTACAATAGCATTTCCTGTAAGGAAAATAAACATCTATGACAGTAAGAATGTAACCTTCAAATAATCACAGCAGTTGTTTGTATGGTTCTAATGGGCATCGTTTAAACACAATGAGGTAAGTGGATATTGGAAGTAAAATGTTATGCAACTAAAACAAGCACATCGTTCGATCAATTAAACCCCACTTCACACAATTCTCCAGTTTGTCAAAACTTTTAACTTTAAGGAAAGCTTTACATGCAGTACCCTTATATTCCGTGACAGACTGTACTCTAACATGTAATCTGGGACTTAAAGGAGGAGTAATCTGGTTCCAGCTCTAGCTTGCCAAAACACCTTGGACCATTGCAAGAATGCTAAAATATCATCTGGAACCTGTCTCCAATTGTGATAATTGTAATTTTGTATCAGTCCCAGATTGTAAATCACATGATCTGAGTAAACTTGGCTTGTAATTGTATGGCCAAAGATTATGTTGTGGTACTGCTATAGACAAAGGCTCCACGTTTGGCAAGTTGTATGCGTGCAGACTGGGTATGAATATTAAATCATACGATCGTTCATTTTTGCGAATATATGGGAATCGTTCGTTTTTTGAAGAATCAAATTCTCGTTACCCACATACACTGTGTTTTGACTCAACTGTTTTAGGCCAAAAAAGATCGTTCCTGTCACTGAGCGCGTCATTTCAGAACCTATGCGTCATGTCTTTTTTGAGGGGGTTACATCCTCATCAGTACAGGTATCCTCAATATCCCTCTTTGCATGTCCAAAACTGCTAAAAAGAGAACGAAAGTATTAGCCAATGGTAAAAGACAATAACTGTTGCATCAATAATGCCAAACCAGCATTGTTTGGAATAAAAAAGGAAAGGAATAAAGAAACAAAAAATAGCGCCAATGATGACACTGTTGCTTCTCAGTGCATTTTGAGGCAGGGATGTAAGGAGAGATGTTTTGGGAATGTTGCCGATGTTCATGTCAGAACAACCTGCTTGATTTCCAAGGACTTCCTGGTCGCCCATCGCACTGGTATGCCCGTGTTTTCTCTGGCTTCTAAAAATTCTTTGTAAATTTACAAATTAAGTCTCAAAAGTTTTTGTTAATTTCAAAATTCGTTGGTAAACTTTGAATTTGCGAAGTGAGACATTTTACATGCAAAGAGGAACATCTATTTTGTATGGACTACACTGAATGGTGGTACTAAAACAAATTAATAATTCATTTAATAACACCTTTATTGTCATCCTTCGATCAAATTTCTGGTTCAAACAGAGCTTTCAAAAGTTTCAGACAAATCTACAAATGTGCACTGTCTCTAGATGAAGCAAGACAGCAGTTGCAATTCTCCATGATTTGGACATGTTTTAAGGTGGCGGTAAAGGCTAGAGCGTCAGTTATAAACTTCAATAAAACTATTAAAACATAAAAGTAGTCAACATTCTCTGTGGAATAAAAAAATCTAGACATGTGGGGTCACAGGCATTGCAGAGTTATAGCCCATTGATACTTCTGAAAAACTGACCAAATAAGAGGAAGTTGAATTGGAGAGTCCTTAGTGTATTAACTATGGTAGAGGTCCCCTAGCTTTTAAAAAAATGTTTGAAAAGGGAAAGTCAATTTTTTGCTGTTTTTCAGGAAAGTTTGACAAGGCAGTGCTTGCATTCAGAATGCGTGACTGCTATTGTAAATGCATTTTTAGATTCCATGAGTGTCAAAGAGGTGTCAAAAGTGAGATCAACCAAAAAGACTGCTCTGTGACTTCAAAAGAGGGGTGCAAATATGGCTTGTTTTCAACATTTTTGACAGAATAACAGTTTCCCTACATAATTTTATACCAATTTAATCCAATCTTTGAAATGAGATATGGACATGGAATTTTTACAGCCTATTAACAAGGTTCCAGATAGGATTTGTACGGCACAATTTTCATGTATTTGAAGTACTGTTTGAAAAATCACATTTTGAAATTTGAAAGAATTTTTAATAATTTTCTGATATGTAAACCTATGTAAAATCATAAAAAAAATTGTATTTGCAAATCCTGCCGTACAAATCTTACAATTAATAGTGTCAACATATTTATAACTAATTTGGTAATATTAATACTATCCAATTATTATTAAATTCAAATTTGTAAAAAAAATATGAAAAATTAAATTTGAATATTGATTGGTGTCATATTTCAAAATCATGGCTAAAAATATACAATTTTTATATTCTATTTTACATGTAATATTGTTTGCTAAAAACAGATTTAATGTCTCTTTCAGACAACTCTTATGTGGCATTAGCATGACAGAAAACGACGAACCATGTATGAATGGAGCAAAACGGGAGTAGTTATATAGGTTGCAATTCTATCATAAAAGACAACAGTTACTGTTAAGGTAGCGGTAAAGGCTATTTTTGCACCAATTCTTTTCTCAGAGTTAATGTCAAGTTTCAAGTGTTAGAATCAAGATATTTAGTTCAAATTTTCAGGATAACTCCCTAAGTTAATACTTTCTCCAAAGAATATAAAAATTGTATATTTGTAGCCATGATTTTGAAATATAGCCGTTCTTATGCTTGTATCATCATTTTAAATAAATTGTCGCTTATTTGCACTACAGTTAGAGTATTTGATTACCTTAAAACCGCAGCTTTTAGTTATATCCCTTTCACTGGTATAGACGAATTTCAATTAATAATATGGAAATAAAATTATGTTGCAATCCATTGCACATTTTGAACAAACCATTTAAATGTGAAAGAATTTACAACATACAGTTGACACTTAAAACACATCGTTTTATCGTTTCCGTAACATTTGTTTGAGATAACACATGACGTTATTCTGCCGACCATACTTACAAAAGACCACTGCACTTGTTTAAAATGTTTATGATAATAGATTTAAAAATATAGCATTAGTGCATAGATCATTGCTCTAATCAGCCTGATACAATACCATTTTCAGTGTTTGTTTAGTACTCCGGTCAATAGCGGCATACCAAACGTTTCAACACCGAAATAAAATCATTAAAAATACAGATTACATCAATGTTATGGCAGATAAGGCATGATCATGTAACAGGTGTGAGATGATGTTTTCCTGTTCATTGACTAGGCTAAGCTGATAAGCTGATCAAAAAGTGCACTTGCAACTTCAGCCAGGGCGATTCTCAGATTATCCATGGGGGAATAATCAGTCTGAAACACTTGTTAAAACACAATACAACTTTCGAACAGGTGTTTCGCACAGCTTTAAAAATTTACTCCAGATTACAAACAAATGGACTTTGTTATATTCTGAAATGGCAGAAAATTCAATGCAATGCCTACCACTCTAGCAGGAGAAAATGCAACTGGAGACACCTAACTGTCTATCAGCCTGCATTACCGATATTGGTGTGACGAGTTTGCCTCCTACTGAAGCCCCACGCATGATTTATTGCACGGAGCATAACACTTAAAAATAGAAAACCAAATATTTATGGGAAACGAAATCAATTCTAGATGTATAATTGGGCTGTCGCCAGCTGCTCGCTGATATGCATGCGTCACTACAGGACAATAAGAATAATTCCGTGAACACATAGTCGCCGCCACTGAAATTCCACAATCGTTTGAGTGCGTCATCAATTAACATTTCACAGTAAATGTGAAGTCATCAATAGTTTCGTTCGGGATAAAAATATTTATCACCTTTCGATAGCAGCCATCATATCTTATGTGATGGTTCACAAACCAAGCGCAAAGTATACTGTGTAGTCAGGCTCAGTAAGCTGCCGCGAGCAGCCCGTGAGTGTAGCATTACCTATGACGATGAAGGGTATCTTAATCCAATGATTTCTCAAAGATTCTTCACTGTTTCAGTGAACTGTCACTTTCAATAGCAATTACGTTTCCAATCTTGCTATTAAAGGGTTAAGCCATCAAAGTATCGTACCAATGGTGCAATCGTATGTAACTAAAAATTATTGATGAACAGGTTCTGGTTCAATCCTTTCCAATTGGGATACTGGCAGTATACTCTGTAAATTTGTGACACTACTGCAAAGGACCTTTGCGTCACCACCAACAATATATACACTCAACTGTTCGTGTAGTAGGAAAACTATGTTTCAGTAGGCTGCAAAGTCTCTATGGTGATGATCCTAAAAGAATGTCTGCACATCTTGTGTTATAATCCAGGACTTGCAGGGAAAGCCCCGTGACAATCAAACCATCTTTCGGCTGTTTACATATCAAAATAGTGGTATCCCTGACAGTTAATAAATCATATATACTGTCTGCAATGTGTAGTAGTGGGCATCTCTTCTTGTCCGTATGTTTGTATGTTTAGCAACAAACATTCTCCACAGACCACCTTTGCAGGTGTTACGTGCATGACTAGACTGTACGTTTGAGATAGAAAAACAAATCTAACTGTATTATATTCTCACAAACTTGCTAAAGAAAGAAGTCGGTGCGAAAACTGTAGATCACGGCAAATGTTGTGAACTCTTGGCAACTTGTGTGTACCTGTATGACCGCAAAGTATCGTACATTGATAATATCACAGAGACGCGTTATCTTTCCAATGTAACCATGCCATGCGCTACATGAATTATGACGAGTGTTGGTACTATGAGTACCAGTTTTCGAACATTATGACTCGATCTTTTGCAACATTTGTTTTCCGTGTTCGCTTGTTCATAATAACATATTACTTATTAATAACTATTTTTATTCCCATCTGATCGTAAAAATAGTATTTTCAAGATAAAGTGCATTGCCGCTGTTCTTACATAAAACACCAAGGGTGGACACAAACCGGACACCTGAAAGAAAACTGCTCTGTACGTCAATCAAATTCAAACGGCAAGTGTCATTGGACAGCTGGTGCGTGGTTCATCGGAACGCGTACGGTCTGTACGTTACCGTGTACGACTCGCGCTCCAACCTTAGTAAAAATCACTGAAATGTGAAAAAATGACCAAAAAGATATTCCACACTTCACATATTGTTAGACAGATACTAGGTTTAATTAGTTGTACGCATACGTCTAACTTTAATGCCATGAAACAGTCGAAAACTGTTCGAGATCCATACTTCCGGCTTAAACTCTGGGACGTCGTTTGCAGTGTTTATATTCGCACATACTTACGTCATAGGAAAGCCGACACTTCATAGCCAATCAGCACTCGAGAAATATATAGTGACGTCGCGATGTGTAATTTGCATACAGAGCAGTTTTCCCTTCGTTCAAGCGGCGAAACACTCCGTTTCAAATGACAGACGCACTATTTGGTATAAAAAATACTGGGAAAATGTTTTATTTGACGTAAAAAATAGCCATAACTATTGGTTTTGTTGGCATATAAGCCGTTACAATGTAGATTTTCCCAAACCGTCTAGTTCGGTGTCCACCCTTGGATTTTCTTATGAGTGAGAGGGTGTGTACAACTATTCATAGTACCCACATTCGCCAGAGGTTGCAGCGCGCGTGTGCTCGGTAAATAACGCGTCCCTGTGGATAATATGATGGCGGTCAGAGTCGTTGGCAGAATATCGTTACAAGGCTGCCTTCGAACCAAACCTAATTGCCATACGAAATCCCACTTCGAAGGATTCCGAAAAGGAGTTATAACCTCATTTTGATTATATCCGTCGTGCTCATTCAAAAATTGGGCTCTTCCGCGATATTTAACAATACGGTAGAATGGACACCTAGATGACAAAAAATTACAAATAACTTTCAAAACTCACCTAAAGACAGCAATAACTTGACTATTTGTGGCGCGTATTATTTGGATGGAATAACAACTATATCGATGGCCGTCTTTGGAGCTAATCAGTACTGTGCTGTGGTCTGTCAAGTTTAGCGATTGATTCTAGCTTTTAACTTCTGCGGCTAGCTAATATTGAATGATCTGCAGTCTTAAACCACGACCTACGATTGCATTGTTCTATTTACAATGTTGGTAAACCAATACCATAATATCATTTGGCAGCGTTCCGAAAAAGATTTTTCAGGTGTTTCAGGTCTATCAGACTGCAATTTTCTGAAACACTCTCGAATGTCGCAAGAGACATATGAAATACGATGAGAGAGAGGTCCGGTTGGTTTAATTTATCATTAGTGTTTAAAAACCTACCACGACCGTGGCGAGACGACCATGAATCTAATGATTGCTCTGGACATCAATTAATTTTTTTACATGATCGCCAACAAATCATTGACATCGCATTCTAGTTTGTGAGGAGAGTAACAAAGGGAAATTCACGTAATTATTGAAATGTGGAGACCTTTATGTAATTTCTTATTGAGTTTTTGCGATGAAATACACGACAGATTATCATTGCATTAACTTTGGCAATTCAACAATGAACTCACCTGCAAGCGTATCTGTTACACACTTCCTGGTGCGTTCGTTGTTGACTTTTTGAAAGCTAATGCGATGACGATCTCGTGACAGCGTCCACAGATTTGTAACTTGCCCTTTATTGCTTTGGCGCAATATGCAATCACACCAATCAGATAATAGATGCAAATACTGACACAACCTCACATTAGATTGTCAAATGTCAAATACATGACACAGTGAAGGAGAAGATGAAATCTTTAAAACCCGGCGCTAAGGTAAGGCGAGGTCTAAATCTTTATTAGCAGTATATATTACAGTGAAACGTAAGGTAAACAATAAACGATAAGGTAAACAAGGGCAACAGCAAACCTGTGGTGAGACCAAGGCTCCCCTATCCCCGTCCCCAACCCCGGGGAAGGACATGTAAGCTTCCCCTATGCGTAATGGAGATCCTTCTATGTTTCCACTACCTTTGACCCTTTCTCGTCGATGGTTTGGCCCGAACCTACTGTAAGCAATATTGGTGTGGTCAAGCTTACTCCGAAACTGGTTAAACCAAAAGTTTTCTTGACACTTAAATGTGGCAGAAGCTGAGACACAAAATGTATGTTAATCTTTAGTAGTAAGAAAGTGTGTGTGTGTGTTTGAATGAGAGAGAGAGAGAGAGAGAGAGAGAGAGAGAGAGAGAGAGAGAGAGAGAGGGGGGGGAGTAAAGAGTACAGAACTGGACACGTTACCGCTAAACTTTCTTGTTGTATTTTTTGTGTGTGTTCAACGTTGGTCCATTATGTAACATTCAATAGCGGTATTATCTATTTCGAGTCCCTTTCTCAATTCAAGTGTCCCTCCCGAATGAAGCCTCCCATTTTCAAGTATGCCTAGGTATTCTGCTGTCCCCTCAAAATGTAATTTGTGGAAGCAGCCTAAGAGGCGTTTTCAAGTCACAACTCACACCTGATACCTAATTCACTCCGTTTTAGTGACAAACACAAATTCTGTGCATAAAAGTCTTGCCCTCACATTGATAAAAAATCTGGTAAAGTTGGTAAGGAATTTTTTGTTGTAGTATGTTCATAATGCTGTCATGAAGGCCAAAGCGTCAGCTACCATTTCAATTTACGCTAACGAATATTCTACACGCAGCAAATTGAGCACGAAAATCAATGGACTAAAACCCATTGTTCAGATAATTAAGAAATAGTGTTAAAATACTTTTATAACTATGATTATCGCCTACCTTGTACAAGAAAATCTGTTGCGTAATGTGTCACGTCGGGAAACAGTGAGACTTTTTCAAACAATATAACAGCCCACGCTTCATAAAAGCTTTACTGATAAATATATGTTCGCAAAACACTAGTTTAGTTTGCTCATAAATGCGCTTTTTATTGCCCTGATAAGGTTTATGCGCAATGTGTGATAGCGAGTATGTGAGTACGAGTGCTTCATAAACCCTACAACGTGTGGAGGGGTCGCAGTCAGAGACATTATAACAATTGAGCTCGGTTATTGAACAACTTATTTTAAGAGCAGGGATTAAGCCAAACGCTTTTGAATGTGATGTCTACGCTTTGTGACTGGGTGTCTATGATTTCGTCTCAAAAATCCACTGTATTTTTACCAACAGTAGTGGGTCTTATCAATTGAAAACTTATTTCCTGTCTTGTGACGATATTTTCACATTGCATTACTTAATACCTTGTGTTTATTGACGAGTAACGAGTCAGCTTGTTTCCTTATATGAATGAGATGAATTTATCAAGATAAGGAGTCTTGTGAAACCTAACTCTGCCTAAAATATATCACATTATGCTTCGATGTGGCGTGCAGTATGTCTAAAATATCTCCGCAAAAATATAGCAGGAGCGACGATTATCGCTACATTTTTGACTGAAGGGGAAAATGACAACCTACGGTGAGGGAAAATTCAGCCTGGCTAGTTAAAAATAGCTAGATGAATGACGAGTATAGAGCAACAAGTGACCAATGACATCATGATTATTATAGCGAGAACTTTGAACCAGGTAGATCATTTGGTCTGCACACGTCACAAAGAATCGGATGTGGGCGAGAAGTTTATGATACATAAGCTACAGTATTTATTAGTCTCGCAATCTTGTGTCACGCCAAACCTCGTTCCTGTTTCGATTTATTCATAAATATCTACCTGGACAGAAAAACGATTGCCAATGACTTATGTACAGGTGTGACTTTATATATAAAAGTCATTCTTTTGTTTCATTTCTTGGTAACCTAAATCGTACATTGATCTAAATTATGACGTAAAATATAAATCTAACGATTTACAAAAGAAGTAATTTATCGTCATTGACCTAGGAAATATAACGTTTTCTACATTTCTATTCAGTTACATTGCAATCTAGTTTGTATCACTATTACTAAATTCATAATTAAAAATGTTAAATCGCTACTTTGAAAACAGGTGTATATCAACAGAACGTCCGATTCGATATTCCTATGCCCAATCAAACGGTTTCAACATTACGATTTCTGTCTAATATCATGTTTTCCATGTTTCTATAATTTGTACCGGTTACCGTAAAATCTTCCTTCTAGTAATTCACCAAATTTCAACATTTCGCCACTTGAGCTTGACTTCCCACGATTTACCGGAGGTGTAATTCTCCAAAATTGGCGGCGAATTACATTTTCAAGTCTGTTTTGTTTAAATTCAATAGCAGCGCCATTCCAGGCACCCGCGTCTCGTGAATGCCTATGATTATGCATGAAATGTCTCACGCAAGGTAGGACAATAGAAAGACAATGTAGTCGAACTTTTATCCGAATTGTAGCTGTTAAGTATCGCTTTTCATATTTTCACATCTTGGATTTAAAACAATCATGGTGTCGTGACATGTCTCATGCATACTATGTATTAATCATTGTGAAACAAGCGTTGGCAAGTTTTCTTGTCGACAAAGTATTGTAAATTTGGGGGTCAGACTTTGGGGGCCTTGGAGTGAGCATATCTCCAGGCTCTCGGAGCTAAGAGTTGCCCCAGGCAGCCATCAGGCTGACCTGGGGAAATAAAGTTTCGAGCACAACGTTAATTCCTGTGTCGCCTGATCTATATGTTTACTCCATCTACGCGTACTGTGGTCTGAAGTTCCCCTTAATCCTGATTCAGAACAGCAAGAACATTTTCCATACAATTTGATATGGTGGAGAACTAAAACCCGGTTGCAATATCGACCAAACGTGGTGTTTGGTCGAGCCTCGAGCTGCAAAGCGAGTCGTTCTGCCAAAATCTGAGCTGCATGATTCCCCGAAAACGAAGAAAACGAAGCCTCTCACAGCAAAGCTGAATTGAATTTCCCGATAGAACTTCGAGAAGCGAGTCGCTCCCGGACACCTGAGTGAAATTCCCCGGATGACATAAAGGATGGAGAATGCAGAATTCAGACCCAAGAAATGACAGGAGAAGGTGATATCTACAGAGGCAAGCTGAGTCATTCAACCCAAGTAAGCTAGCGAAGAACACGTCAAGGTAGATCAACCATGAGAATATAACAGTATTAACATTTTGAAGGGTGAGCAGATTCGAGATTTGCCGAAGTTGAACAAGAGAACTGTGTATGATCGTTGGAACTGCGTCTTTTGTCTGCGAACTGAATTTGACAATTGTTTGAGGGGTTTTGTGGTCAAATAGTTAGTATAGTAGACTCGTTTTAATTCCAAATATTGGTATTGTCAACATAGAAATCTAATTATTTATACTTGTTTGTCTTTATTTTATACGAAGCCTCATCTACGCGGGTTGGTATGGGGGTTGGGAGTGGGTTTTTTTTATTAAGTGAAGATAATTATAGAGCTACGAGAATTACCGACGCTGCAGTGCTACGCGTAAGACGTCTCCGATACGAAGGGTTGGGGGGTTGGAGAGTTGAATAGCTAGTTTTTCAATTTGAACATCGTCAATATGGTATAATCGAAATTGTTCTAGAAACGGATCTCACTGGGAGAAACTTTTGATCACAAACATAACCGCGGACATTGCCTGATACAGCTTGTATACATCTGCTAACAGCACTGCAACACATACATTATTCGATGATTTTCAAAGAACGATGTCATATTTCTAATTACAAACAAAAAATTATACTTTCAACTTAATGTTCTTCTGAAATTCTGTATTTTCCTTGTGTATTTTGTGTAAATGTAATATTTTTGTATTCTATCTATATTTGAGACACCTTTTATAAGGCTTGAGGGCAAGCCTTTGTGGGAGAAAGAATGATGTCATGTTTTCCATGTTTCTATAATTTGTACCGGTTACCGTAAAATCTTCCTTCTAGTAATTCACCAAATTTCAACATTTCGCCACTTGAGCTTGACTTCCCACGATTTACCGGAGGTGTAATTCTCCGAAATTGGCGCGAATTACATTTTCAAGTCTGTTTTGTTTAAATTCAATAGCAGCGCCATTCCAGGCACCCGCGTCTCGTGAAGTCCTATGATTATGCATGAAATGTCTCACGCAAGTTTTCTTGTCGACAAAGTATTGTAAATTTCGGGGTCAGACTTTGGGGGCCTTGGAATGAGCATATCTCCAGGCTCTCAGAGCTAAGAGTTGCCCCAGGCAGCCATCAGGCTGACCTGGGGAAATAAAGTTTCGAGCGCAACGTTAATTCCTGTGTCGCCTGATCTATATGTTTACTCCATCTACGCGTACTGTGGTCTGAAGTTCCCCTTAATCCTGATTCAGAACAGCAAGAACATTTTCCACATGACACTAACATGGAAGGACTAGGTTATAGCTTTGTTTGATGATAATAGCAGTCAGCTTGCAATTGCGTCCAAACGAAACTTTGTAGCAGTGTAACTGCTTATCATGTAGTTTTAGAAGTTATATTGCAAATAGTTCTAGTAGCTTCTAGTTCCATCCCTTTCGATATTCTTATGCAAACTAATAGTTTCATAAAATAATTGGTTTATTTCATCATCACCCTATCATTAAAGTGGTTTTGACATGTTCTTGTTTTCAATGGATAGGATATAATAAACAATCTTGAATCGATATAGAATATGTCGCTGCTATAAACGATGATTCTGCATATGGGAATTTAATGTAATGAAGAAATATATTGGTTTTCAAAATAGCGATTTAACATTCTGAACTATTGTAGTCGTGATACAAATTACATTGTTGCAATGCGACTGAATTAAAATGTAGAAAACGTTATGCTCCCTCAATGTTGATATAATTCCTTCTTTTGTAAATCATGGGGTTTTATTTTATGTCATAATTAAGACCAATATAAGATTCGTGTTACCGAGAAATGAAACAAAAGAATGACTTTTCTGTAACTTCTTACCTGTACATTAGTCACTGGCAATCGTTTTTTTTTCTGTCAAAGTCAAAATTCATGAATAAATAGAAACAGGATCGAGGTTTGGCGTGACACAAGAATGCGAGACTAACAAATACTGTAGCTTATTTAACATAAAATCCTCGCCCACATGCGATTCTTTGTGACGTGTGCTGTCCAAATGATCTACCTGGTTCTGTTTGTCGACAAAGCATGTATATGCAAATATGAATTTAAGGTGATAATTTAATTAGAGTCCGGACTAACAGTCAGATGAAAGTGATACAAATGCATGGTACACATACACAGGCTGTGTTAGCAACATGGATACTGGACAGTTCAACATATTGCAGGGAGTAGAACAAGAACGTAGTTGTATAAACTGAACAAAAACATTGTCAAAATTATCAAAGTTTATACAGCTATTCCCTGTGGGCAGTGTCATTATAAGGTACCGCCCTGCTTCTGCAGTGTCACTGTCACTGCATACCTGGGCAGTGATAGAGATAGCTCTGACTCTGATGTACATGGTAGTTGAAGATGAGTTTGGGTCAAACAACGCTCATGATAGTGAAACATACTTGTATTGGCCAGATCAGGCCAGAAAGCAACACGTGGAAGACCAGGAGACCTGAAAAGTTACGGGGTATTTTTGAATTTTGGCATTTGAGAATAATCAAATATTATAGAAAAAAGATAAGGTCAACATACTTGATTTTCTAAATTTTCACATACTCCTAATAAAATTTTACAAAAGCAAAACTTAGCACAGTGAAGACTAAATGAAAAAATATGTGACTAAATGGAATTATTTATTTTTTAACCAAATTTGCCATTATTACACCAAAAACATTTCATATGTGAAAACATTTATTTGTGGAATATTTTAACCTTCCAGTATTATCAATTTTCAGTTGCATCTAAATCACATACATCTTTCCTTTTGAAACAAAGTTCAAGTATGTCACTGTGCTCAGTTTTTTACAATATGACAATTAGCCAGAATTCATGTTTTTGCACACTCTCCCATGATCGTTATTTTGTGTGCTCAACGGCAGGAGCAATTGACCTGGCCAGAGTTGAATTAACTCAAGTTGGCCTTGACTGATAAATCCAAACAGTTCACTGATGCGTTTAAAATGAATCAATTTAAGAACTTGCCTAGGAATGTGACTATAAAAACTGCTAATAACAGGTAGTGTTGAACACCTGAGAGCGGAACGGCGCGATACGTGTTTATTTTTTTCTGCGCTCATATCCTTTACTGTTATACGGGCTTGTGATAGTTGGAGGAGACTTGAAAAATTTTGATCATATAGAGGGGGATTTCAATTTTTTAGGGTAATGAGGGGAAATTTCAGAAAAAAATATGATTTTAATCGCGATTCCTCCAGTCCCCCCCCAATCCTTATTTGTGAACACAGCCTTATTTCAATAATTTATCGAAAAATCTCCACTGTGTCAGTGAACTGTCACTTTCAATAGCAATAACATTTCCAATCTTACTATTCGTCCGCTTAAAGTGTTTACACATCAAAGTATCTTACTGATGGTGCAATCATATGTAACTAAAAATTACAGATGAACAAGTTCTGGTGTAATCCTTTCCAATTACAAGATACTGGTACCTTTATTAATACAATCTGTAAAGTTGGGACACAACTGCAAAATACCTTACGTCAACTGACACAGGCGACGCGCTCGGGCATATCATGATTCAAAATCCATTGGATTTCTTTTAAAGGTGATGTGAAGTGTTACAGTAAACTGTTCGTGTATTAGTGAAACTATGTTTCAGTAGGCTGAGAAGTCTCTATGGTAAAGATCTTAAAATGATGTTTGCACGTCTTGTGTTATAGTTTAGGACTTGCAGGGAAAACCCCGTGACAATCAAACCATCTTTCGGCTGTTTACATATCAAAATAGTTGTATCTTTCACAGTTATTATATCACATATACTGTTGTCTGTAATGTGCGCTCTTCTTGTCTGTAACTCAGTATGTTTAGCAACAAGCATTTTCCACAGACCACCGTTGCAGGTGTTATGTGCATGCCTGTACTTTTGTGATAGAAGAGTACAATTATAAATGTATTATATTGTCACAAACTTGCCAAAGAAAGAAGTCGGTTTGAAAACTGTAGATCCCGGCAAATGTGAGATCTTGGCAGCTTGTGTGTACCTGTATGACCGCAAAGTATCGTACATGGGAAATATGATGACGGTCAGAGACATTGCTTGTCTTAATATAAAGCCGCCTTCGAACTAACCCTGATTGCTATAGGAAGTCCTAGCTTGAGAGATTCCATAAGAAGTTCTAATCTCATATGATATTGTAAATGTTAATTATATCAGTTGCGCTCGTTCGAAAATTGGGCACTTGTGGCGATATTTTTAATACGGCGGAATAGACACCTAAATGATAAAAAAATACAAACAACTTTTAAAACTCACCTAAAGACAGCAACAACTTCACTATTGGTGGTGTGTGTTTGTTAGGTGGAATAACAACGATGTCAACGGTTGTCTTTTGGACTAATCAGTACTTTGCTGTGTTCTGCCAAGTTTAGCGATTGATTCTAGCTTTTAACTTCTGCCATAGTTAATGTTTAATCATTCATTTCTGCAGTCTTTAGCAACGACCGGAGATTCCATTGTTGTATTTACAATGTTTGGAAAACAATACCACAATATCATTTGGTAACATTCCAAAAAGGTATTTCAGGTATTTCAGGTGTGTCAGATTGCCATTTTCTGAAACGCTCTCGAATGTCGCAGGAGGCATACGTTATATGGTGAGGGAGAGAGAGCACTGCGGTCCAAAAGCATGTCTGAGTGTACGGTATTTCGTTGAGCATAATTCCCACCGCAAAGTGCTTTCAGTCGGTCGCTATTGGCAATGGAGAATATTGTATCAATTTAATTTTAATAGATTATCGATCGAAATCTGCTTGGTGCCGCTCGTGTATTCAGGTCACGCAATGAATATTTCCATAATAACCTGTGTATATTAACTTATATACTATAACATCAACGTTTCCGTTGGTTTCTTGTACTTTAATTAAATTGATGACACTTTTTTTCAATTTTAGTGATACTTTTACGTTTTAGTGTACTTTGGCGCACTTTGGCCTGGTTTGGCGCCACTGTAAAGTGGGAACGACCCGCAAGTATGCAACACAATAATGTATCAATTTCCGACTAAAGAATATTGATCGATAACGTTCACTGCATGATTACAGTGGAGACCCTGTACTCGTTTGCCTCCGTTATGTATTCTTTTTCCAGTTTACTAAAATTTGAGACCCTTGTTGTGTAAATGTAAACGCCGTCAGATCGAAAGAGTATATTTCAGTGATCGGAATAAATAACATACAAATAAAACAATTTTCGTGAAGAAATTCAAAAATCTAACACCGCTGGAATTTTGTAAATCAGTCAAAAGATCGCCGTGCCTCTTTTCACCGTCATTGGTTTAGAATTGAAAAATTTGAACAAGCGAAAAGTGTGCAACCTGTTCGGTACATTAGACGCCATTGTTTTTCTAAGGAAAATCGACCTTATTCACCACATCGTTAGATGAAAAATACATCTGAAAAACCGTTTGGTTTAACGTTTTCATATCGCTGTTATTTCTTACAATATTCGAGATTACACATCTCATGAAGGTTAACTAAAACTCTATCGTTTGACTTTTTTGAGTTTCCCCTCTTATTTTTATGAAATGACGAGTTAACGATCGTCTGGCTGTTAGCACTGTTTTCACCTATTTTTGCATATGACTTTTATCGTTTGGGTATTTTCTGAATTCCCCCTTGAAATTCTTGCCAAAAACCGTAATGGAAAGGGTATCATATAAGGGAAATGGAATCTGCACCTCTTTTATAAATATTTACCTTTGCATCAAGGAAATTCGGCGAAGTTTTTAACATAACGTGGAAGGCGGATTTGACACTCTGTACGCGTACCTTCGCGTATGTGTGGCAAAAATTTGGGACGCTATTATTGTACAAAATTAGGTGCTTTTGGACCGCATTAGAGAGAAAGTGGGGAGACAGGGAGGGAGAGAGTTGCACTGACTGACCTTCCCCAGTTTGAAAAAGGTTGTCCCTACTGAATAAAATAACTATCAACCAAAATTTATGACAAACACAAAACAAAATACGTCACATTTGTTGCACTGACTGAGCTATATTGCTGTGACATGCAGGCATTGGGGAATACACATGCGTCCAAATATTACGGAATGGAATATAGCTGTAAGTCTGGCATTAGGTCATCCCAATGAAGGAAGATATCGTAAGTAGCAACCACTACAACACAGAGTTCCACCTGCGATCAGAATATGAAAGGTAATCTTGAAATGCGGAAATTGGTAGCGTAGAGTGCTGTTCAACTTTCTGATGAAGACACTTCCACTTTATACAAAATACTTGTCATTGAATCTCCATCGAGGTGCAACGGTTAAAATTATACTCCTCTATCAGTGGCAATTGCTTTTGACATCTGGTGATAAAACAAGCTGAATGCCCGACCACCACTACAGGACGAAAGTGTGCCAGATTGTTTCAGGCGAAGCAGTTTTCTACTTAAGAGCGCCTTCGGCTGGTTGCTAGTGACGAAAGAGAATATTGTATTAGTTTATTTTCAATAGAATATTGATTGCAATCTGCTGGGGTACCGGCTCGTGTGTTCCAGTCATGTCATGAATATGTCCACAATAACCCGTATACATTGACTTATATACCATAAATCAACATATCCGTTGGTTTTTTGTACTTAAAGTGAATAGCTGACACTCTTTACAGTTTGGGTGATGCGTTTATGTTTCAGCACATTTTTGCGCACTTTGGCCAAGTTTGGCGCCATTATTAGCTGGAAAGGTGGTGCGAGTGAGCAAAACTGCATTGTATCAATTTCCGATAAAAGAATGTCGATCGATAACATTCACTACACGATTACACTGGAGACTGCGTCCGTCCGCCTCTGATCTGTGTTAATTTTTCAAATGTACTGAAAGTTTCATCGTTGATATTCGCCAAAATTTAGTATTAATTACAAAAACAATTTGGTCTGCACAACTTACGAGACGCATACTGATTAAAGTGCATCAATTTAAGATCCTTGTTCCGCATATGTAAACGCCTTCAGATCACCAAATTATTGACGGCAACAGAATATTTCAGTGATCGGAAAAAAATAAAATACAAATAAAACAATACAACAATTTTCGTGAAGAAATTCAAAAATCTAAAACGATATGAATTTTGTATATCAATCAAATGATCACCCTGCCACTTTTCATCATTATATTGTTCAAAATTGAGTAATTTGCACTGGCGAGAAGTTTGCAAGTTGTTCTGTGTGTTAGACGCCATTGTTTTCTTTGGGCAATCGAGCATATTTGCCGCGTCGTAAAATGAAAAATACATCTGAAACAAAACCCGTTGGTTTAACTTTTTCATTTCACAGTAATGTCCTACAATATTTTAGATACCACATCTCATGAAGGTTAACTGAAAGTCTATTATTTTATATTTTGAGTTATTCATATTCAATTACTTAACTCCCTGTGTTTATTCACGAGTAACGAGTCAGCTTGTTTCCTTCTATGAATGAGATGAATTTATCAAGATAAGGAGTCTTGTAAAACTTAACTTTACCTCAAATATACCACATTCTCCTTCGATGTGGCGAGCAGTATGACTAAAATATCTCCACAAAAATATAGCAGGAGCGACGATTATTGATAGCTTTTTGACTGGAGGGGAAAATGACAACCTACGGTGAGGGAAAATTCAGCCTGGCTAGCTAAAAATAGCTAGATGAATGACGAGTGTAGAGCAACAAGTGACCAATGACATCATGATTATTTTAGCGAGGACTTTGAACCAGGTAGATCATTTGGTCTGCACACGTCACAAAGAATCGCATGTGGGCGAGAAGTTTATGATACATAAGCTACAGTATTTATTAGTCTCGCAATCTTGTGTCACGCCAATCCTCGTTCCTGTTTCGATTTATTCATGAATATCTACTTGGACAGAAAAACGATTGCCAATAACTTATGTTCTTGGTAACCTAAATCGTACATTGATCTAAATTATGACGTAAAATATAAATCTAACGATTTACAAAAGAAGTAATTAATCATCATTGACCTAGGCAATATAACGTTTTCTACATTTCTATTCAGTTATATCACTATTACTAAATTCATAATTAAAAATATTAAATCGCTATTTTGAAAACAGATGTATATGAACAGAACGTCCGATTCGATATTCCTAAGCCCAATCAAACGGTTTCAACAATACGATTTCTGTCAAACATGGAAGGACTAGGTTATAGCTTTGTTTGATATTAATAGCAGTCAGCTTGCAATGGCGTCCGAACGAAACTTTGTAGCAGTGTAATTGCTTATTATGTAGTCTAAGAAGTTATTTATTGGAAATAGTTGTAGTAGCTTTTAGTTCCATCCGTTTGATATTCTTTTGCAAACTAATAGTTTGAAATAATTTGTTTATTTCGTCATCACCCTATCATTCAGGCAGGTTTGATATGTTATTGTTTTAAAAGGATTGGATATAATAAACAATTTGAATCGATATAGAATATATCGCTGCTGTAAACGATGATTCTGCTTACGGATATCGATGTAATGTTGAAATACAGTGGTTTTCAAAGTAGCGATTTAATATTTTGAAGCACTGAATTCAGTAGTAGCCGGGATACGTATTAGATTGTTGCAATGTGACTGAATAGAATTGTGAACCAGATATGGACTGAAACTGCTCACGTGTTTCATTATATATTGCAGTTTTGGGTACACTTAAACTTTTGCCATATATTTCCAACTTCATTTAAAATGTTCATGATCAACATCATGGAAAATGTTCACCACATCATCACATATGCAAATTATAAATTACCTGATATGGAGGTGCGAAATGACTTTCAGTATTGTTTTACTTGGTATCACCAATGTACATAGAATGTTTCACCAACTTTGATCAAGTAAATTGAGATATATATACTTAAATAGGAAAGTTCATTAGATATGCAAATTAGGAATTGGCTGAAAAAAACGCTAAATGACTTAAAAGTTTGAATATTGTAATCATAGTGTCTTCAATGTATATGGCAAGTTTCTTCAACTTTAGTTGAGTCAATCAAGACATATATCCTTAATTAGGAAATGTCATTAAATATGCAAATTTGGAATTAACTGACGTAAAAATGTTTACCGATTTTAAATAATGATATATCATTTTTAATGAACATAGCAAGTTACATATCCCTAATTAGAATATTTCATTAAATATGCAAATTGGGAATTGCCTGAAGTAAATATGCTAAATAATTTCCAATAATGTTATAGCATAGTATCTTTGATGTGCATAGCAAGTTTTGTCAACTTTGGTTAAGTTAATTCAGATAAATATCTCTAATGAGTACAGTTCATTAAATATGCAAATTATGAATTATATTTAATGTCACCCTTAATACCTTCCACAGCTGATATGTGTTGATGTTATCAACATGTGTAGCAAATCTCATCAAATTGTGTGCAGTCATTCTCAATGTGTTTTTTCTAAAACCATTAATTATTCAAATGAGCAAATTGCTATTTCAGAATAAGGATAGATAATGCTTAATAAAATTGTCGTTTTTTATCTTTTAAGTGAAATATTACATTTCAGGAAATAGCGTCACGTTTTTTACTTAAATTTAATTTTTATAATTAATACCGAATTTTTTTTTCATCCCAAATATACACCCACTTCATCCTTCAAGTAAACTACTTCTACAATACTCAACATTAGTGTCTCTGCTTTTTGAAATTATATGGTATGAGGGGGTTTCCTTGTCATCTTTAATGAGAAAAAATGCTTTGAAAAAACTGTGTTAGCAACATGCAGCTCCATCTTAGGTATACAAGATTTGACGTTAGCTCTGCATGGCAGGGCTGTGGGTTACCGGTGTTATACGGCCTCCCACCACAGCCCTGCAGACTGACATAGACAAAACCGCTAGCAACTCCTCGGAAATACGGCGCGCAGTTTTTCCGCCGAAAACAGCCGATTTTGAATCCAAAACTTGAATTAATCTTCATTTTCGAGCACACCCATCTCGTCTAGGTACATGATGTTCTCAGCCGGGCTTGTAAACTTACGCAAAGCCTACTTTTCTCTCTATATGCTAGGGAAGCGTTCGTATCCGCCGCCATTGTTAATCTCATTCAACCACAGACAAATAGAGAAACAGACTAGCAACGCGGATTGCCTTTTGTTCCATGGTCGTCTCGGTGGACTATGGCCCTTTTCATATTAAATGAGCTTCAAAGGTGTTAAACTTTTTGGAGACTTTGTTTGTGGTTGATAATTGCACGAGATGATGTGAAAAGTACGACAAGATGGCATGGTGCTGCCAGTCGCGTAGCAACCATAGTTACTTTGTGAGCTCTCAAGGCAGAAACACGCCAATCAAAACATAACACGCCAGCAGTTTAATAAACATGTCCTTCCTTGACGAACGTGTAAAAGGAGGTATGACTGACCGTAAACCATTGAGTAAAACCAGACAGTATCGATAAAAGACTTTCAAATTTGATTCAAACACACTCATTATATATTCATAAAATATGAGAGGAATTTTTAAAATGGTAAAACTGACTTTCCTGAAGCTCAAAACACTCCCTTTTTCGCCAGCACGCCAATTCTGCTCAGCACCACACGACAACAACAACACAAACTATGCCGATCATACTTTCGCTTAACAATTAAGGAAAATCCGAAAATTACCGAAGGATGCATGGTCGGCACTCTTCGGAAAAGCGAGGCGAGAGCTGCCTGAAGCGAAGCGAAGATGGATGAGTTACGTAACTGCTTCACGCCTTGAACAATATTCGTTGCTAGTCTGCTTCTCTTTGTCTGTGATTCAACCAATGAGCATTCGGGCGAAAACCAGCCTTGCTAACAAGGCTGCGGTGGGAGGCCGTATAACGCCGGTAACACAGTCCTACCATGCAGAGCTAATTTGACGTCAGAGCATCTACATGTGCAGGGTCGTTTATTTCAACATCTTCAGGGGGTCAATGGGGTCAAAATCAAACTCAAAGTCAGGTAGGGACAACGTGTGCTCTCCTACTGGTAAACATGACTCGAAAGTTTATTGTCTGAGAAATTGAGCGGAGGAAATGTAGACCAAAGAATGTTTTGTCTAGAGTCAATGGTTCAAAACACTTGGTCTGCCTTTAATTACCGATCAACGAAATCAGTAATGGCTAACAATCAAATTTTAGCTATGCTGCGAGTACTTTTCTAAGCCTTTCAATCTTATTCACTCTTAACATATCATGTAAAGCTTCTTTGATGGAGTAAAATGTGACTGTGAACTGAAGCAGCATACAATCTACAAGTATGACATCACTGTTGTGGTAGTTTCCGCACATTCTTTCTCAATGGATGAGAGAAGCTTAAAGAAAACTATTTAAAACTTATTGACAAATAATGATATGTACGTTTCACTGCAAAGATCACCAATGAAACATATGGCGACGTCATTGCAGCTATTGTGTCCGTGCTTATATTGATCTTATCAGCAAAAACCGTGTACAATTGCATCTATGAAGAGAAGCCATCAAGGGAGTAGTAGTGCTTTTATGTTGGTGATCAAACATTGGCGTGATGATGCACCTTTCGAATCACTGTTTCCCGACGTGACACATTACAAAGAAGATCGTAGTTATAAAATTATTTCAACATTTCTGAATTGCCTTATTAATGGTTTTCAGCCCATTGGTTTTCTTGCTGGAGTTGCTGCTCTTGACATGTTCATGAGCGAAAATTTAAATGGGTGCTGAAGCAGTATTGGGATACTTGATTGATTTGGCCTCAATGAAAACTTCCTTTCCAACCTTACCTGATTTTTATCAATGTGTGGGGAAGGTTTTTATATTGAGAATTGATGTTTACCAATAAAACAGAGCCAATTATTTATCAGATGTGAGTGGTGACTTGCAAGCGCCCTTAGGGTGCTTCAACATACATTTGTAAGGGTTACTGCAGGTTCTAATGGCTTCCTTGAAAATGTGAGGCTTCATTAGGGAGAGACACCTGGCCAGAGAAAGGGAATCGAAAAAAAATTATACTGCAGACTGGATTTTTCATAATGGACCAACATTAAAACAAAAAAACAACAAAAGATTTTAGCAGTAACGTGGTCCAGTTCCGTTCTTATGATACACATTTGTAAAAATAATGTATTTTCTTACCCGGTAAGAATTAGCATACATCACATGTAACTGCTTAAACCACTTTTTGTGTCAAGAAAACATTAATAGTTTTACCAGTTCCTACTCCAATTCGCAGAAAACTTGTCCACACCAAATATTGATCACAGTAGGTTCAGAGCAAACCATGGAAGAGAAAGAGTCAAGAGTAGTATAACATATAGTGATTTCGATTCCGCATTGGGAAAAGCTTATCATGTCCGTTCTCAGGGTTGCTATTGTTAGCCTTATCTCTATACGCTTGATTGTAATATATATTACCAATAAAGATTTATACTTCGTTTTTTTTCCTTAGCACTAGTTTTCTAAAGTTTTCTTTTTCACCTTCACTACGTCATGTATACGTCCGATCACAATCTTGTGCGAAGTTTTATCAGTATTTGCATTTATTATCTGTTGCGTTTGATTGCTTAATTTGCCGAAGCAAGCTAGGGCAAATTACAAATCTGTGAATGCTGTCACCAGATTGTCTTCAGATTAAGTTTTACAGAGTCAACAACGAACGCAACAGCAAGTGTATAACAGATACTCTTTCGAGTGCGTTCGTTGACTTTGTTAAAGTTAGTCCTCTGTGCTAAGGTACTGTTGCACCGGCATACCGCTGCAGGGGGCACTGTTCTATTCATGTAGATTATACTGGATTATACTTGAAAGCCGATTAAGAGCAGGCAAGTACTTGGCGAGAATTTTTGAGGACCACACTGCTTGAATACTTTCCCCTACATTATATTTAAACAACGGCAATATTTCGGGATATGTAACAAACTTCACTTCGAAAGAGTTATCGTTGCCATTCAAAATCAGTCTCTTCAAAGACTCTAGTACTAGAATATATACAAATAATCTTAAAATCTAACATATAAAGATTGTTCTTAACTGTGTCGAAAGCTTATGGTAATATAAATCACGTGATAGAGGGCCATATATAAATCAATAAAATACCATGGGAATAGGATCGGCAACAGAGGCTGTGGAGGGCGATGTTAAATCACGGTGTATTGAGATTTAAATGATAAAAGTGTATCTTACTGGCCATCGAGACAGAGAAAACTGGCTTAATACAATATTTCCTTTGCATCTAGACTAATTTGGTATTTTTATCACGTTTCATATGAAAACTGGCGTGGTTCAGGAATTAATCTAAGGAAATAGCACACTGACATACTTCTGCCTTACGGTAGAATGCGTCTCGAAAGTGTTAAACATTTGCTCAAGCTATTCGTAAAGAAACATTTAACCTTCCTTTCGACATTTAGAATAAAGTCAAGGGTCACCGTGTAAAAACTCTTACTTGAGAAACAAATTGCCTAGTATTTACTGTCAATGCCCATCATATCTGTGTTTACCCCATGGGTAAATCAATTTCAACAAACTAAGCCCATACAAAATCTTATCTACTTCACGAGCTGTACAACAAGCCCCCACTAGTAGGAGACCGATAAATCAGCTACTGTTAAAAAAGACCCTCCCCAAGATAGTTTAGAGTATATGTACATTTTCCCTAACCATGACATTTTCTTACGGGGCCGCAAGCTAATTAGCGGCCATCTTGGAAACTTGCCTCAATATCAGATTTTTGCATGGCTAACATCTGCACTACAATTAGAGTATTTTATACCTTCAAAATGTATATTTTTAATAGTTGTAATCCATCCGTTTCACTGGTTCAGACGAATTACAATTAATAAATAAAATGCAAACAAAATTATGCGCGTACCCTAAGTTACTACAGGCTGTAGATGTACGAAGAAAAATATAAGAGCAGAAAATATTAAAGCTAAGTTGCAATCCATTGTTCATTTTGAATAACAATATGCATGTGTAAGAATTAGCAAGCATTATACAATTGATGCACAAACTCCATTATTTCCTTGAAAATTTGTAAAAGATCACATAACACATCACGATTTACTGCCGACCATTGTACTTTTTTTAAATGTTTACTGCAATAGATTTAAAAATAAAGCATCAGCTCAAAAACCCATTGCACTCATCAGCCTTTTTACACCGTTTTTCCCCCGTATCTGGACTCGACGATTTAGAGATCTCCGCCAATTTTGTGATGTTGCAAAAATCATATTCCAAAATCAATGCGGCAAGATCAATCAAGAAAGCAGCCCATTGCTTTGAAGTATTCAGGACGTATATATTAATGAGAGGAAGGTGGGAGTTATTGATTTTACATTAATAAGTAATTTTCTTCATCTCAGTCAGCCTAGAGTCTTAAGACAGGTTGACTTGGCATTCGGCTATTTAGAAAATGATTTGGTCATTCAAGTTTAATGCCTCACACATGAATTCCATCCAAGGCCAAAATGTCTATCAGTCGTCTATTAGCAAAATTTGACATATCATTGAATTTTAAAAGCGGTTTAAGTTGGTTCTTAACTTTTCCTGGAATGTTAGTGATTGTAGAATCTTAACCATTAATCTAGACAGTATATTTTAATGCATCTTTAAATATCTTTCTAGATTCGTGTATTATTTTTTATTCTTTCAGCTTTTCCTTTAAATCTCGCGCCACTTCGAATCGGGCTGTGAAGTTGTAACAGAGGACATCTATAATACGATCATGCCATGTATCTATGTCGCCTTACACGTCAATGTCATTTACCCCAACCTTGACGATCATTTGTGAAGCGTCATGTGGAAATTCTTTTTTGATGAATTCAGCCAGTCCAGAGTGACTTGTAACAAGAACTGGTATACCTACTGCCATCGCTTGGAGACCAGCCATACCAGAAGGATCAATTCGAGAAGACACAGCAACGAGATCGCTTTCTTTAATATCTTGCACATTTTTCTCGTATGTGCCGTAAGGGGGGAAGCTTGATCTTCAAGTATTTATCCTGGACAGTCAACCTTTTAAATAATGTCGTTCTTATCTCATCACGATGTTGGCTTGGGACACCTTTGATTATAAACGTTGGTAGGTGCCGATGCATATCGTGCTATGTCTTCGCGACACGGCTGAATGCTTTGGCAATTAACATTTAATAATCTTTTCATATTCTCTGTACAAACGATTTTTTTACAGGAAAATATCTACTGTGTCATTTTGTGGAATTTTGAAGGGTTTAACGGCGATAACTCATAAACGGTCCGGAATTTTTAGAAACGCATGCTTATCTATATTCTCATGTATGACTTCAAAAACCCTACAAAAAGTCAGCTAAATTGGTTTACAATTGAGAGAGTTGAAAGATTTTGAGCATTTTCAAAATACCAGGAGTCGAAAATCCATAGAAAACAACGGAACAGGAAGATTTTGCACGTGCAAAAGTGCGCGTTTGGAACGTTGCGAGCGATAGCAACCAACGCGCGCTTTGAATCCCTTGGTATCGCCTTAAACGTATACTCTTGTCTGCGGTGTGTGGAAGTGATCATCTTTTCTTGTCCGTGACTCACTATGTTTAGCCACAAGCATTTTCCGCAGACCATCTTTGCAAGTGTTACGTTCATACCGGTACTTTTGTAATAGTCGCGCCAGCGGCTTACTGACTACGCATGCGCTTATTCATAATATACTATGCGAGTAACCGGAAGTGTACCCTTCTTCACGTGACCCTTCTTCTATGGGCGCCGCCATGGTTTTTTTTTTGAGTACTCGTAAATAAACAAAAACGAAACAAATTACTATTATATAACATTCATTTTATAAAATATACCTCTTTTATTAGACAGTAAATGTTATTATGCACCTTGTCGCTGTTACAAAATATCGTTAATATAGATAAAGGGAGAAAACTGTCGTGCATATGAACGGGGGCATACGCAAAGAATGCTGGGATTGAATTATAGAAGAGCGCCCCCTGTGTAAATAATTAGATTCAGAAATTGCCAGTTTTTAGACGGAACGCTATAGTTTTCAGCTTGCAAGTGGAAGTTGGGCAGTGCGGTCACCATTGCAATGATAATGATTGCATGATACGTCCCTTGTTTAACGCAATAGGCTGTTATCATTGTAAAAATTGCCAATTTTTGTCCAAAATTTTTACACGCTACAGAAAATCTATACCTGCCAGTGCCCTGCTGCTGGGTTTGACGTCGTGTACGTACGTGAACTGCTTTCATCAGAGGGAAACTGGGCATAGTTGTCATATAAACGTTTATGAAGTAACAATTACAGTTCATCATGAATCAATACAAATAACATTGCCAATCTTAACCCCTGGCGCGACACCAAGGGCTGAGCCCTATATAATATTAAAAGAGTAATATTCTATATGCATTCTATGGTCACAAACATGCCTATAAGAATGAAGTCGGTACGAAAACGTTGGATCACGACAAATCTTTGGTGCTCTTGGCAGCTTATGTAAATGTCTGCGAAGTATCGTACATTGGAAATAGGATAACGGTCAGAGACATTAGTAGAGTATCATCACAAGGCCGCCTTCAAACCAAACGTGATTGCCATAGGAAATCCTAGCTCAAGAGCTTCCTTAAGGAGATTGCATCTGATGTAGTTATTAATTTTTTATTATATCCGTCGCGGTCCTTCGCAGATTGTGCTTTGCAGCGATAATTCAGAACATGGCGCAATGGACACCTAAATTATAGAAAATACAAATCAGTTTTAAAATACGGCTAGTTTACTACAATCGGGTTCGAACCTACAACATACGACATCAGTCGCCTAGCGGAGAGGCCACAGAGAGAACCGCTCAGCTAAAACTCCACTCCCAATAAAGAGTGGTTCAAAAGCCGGCTAAGTTGTTACATTTTTCTGACTGAGACCGCTCCACACGTTGTAGAGTTCGTGAAGCACTAACGCACGCATGCTCACTATCACACATCGCACATACAAACTTTATCGAAGCGAAGAAACGAATACATCGCTTTAATCGGGCGAACGATAACCTCGGAGACAATTCTGTCCACCAGCAGAGCTACCAACCCAGGGTAGAAAATACGGCTAGTTTTCAATCGGGTTCGATCCCACAACATACTGCATCAGTCGCCTAGCGGAGAGGCCACAGAGAGAACCGCGCGGCTAAATCTCCACTCCCAAAAAAGAGAGGTTCAATAGCCGGCTAAGTTGTTACATGTTTCTGAGTAAGACTGCTCCACACATTGTAGAGTTCGTGAAGCACTCACGCACGCATGCTCACTACCACACATCGCACATACAAACTTTATCGAAGCGAAGCAACGAATACATCGCTCACCTCAAGAAAAACTCACCTCAAGACTGCAACACCTTGACGATTGTTGATGTGCGTTTGTGTGATAGAATAAAAACGATATCAACGGTATTCTTTTGAACTAATCAGTACCCTTCTGTGTTCTGTCAAGTTTAGCGATTGATTTGAGCTTTTAACTTCTGCCGTAGTTAATGTTTAATGATTGATTGATTTCTGCAGTCTTTGGCCAAGACTTGAGATTGCATTGTGCTATTTTTAATGTTCGTAAATATCATTTGGCAACATTTCTAAAACACATGTATGTATGTATGTATGTATGTATGTATGTATATATGTATGTATGTATGTATGTATGTAGGTATGTAGGTATGTATGTAGGTAGGTAGGTAGGTAGGTAGGTAGGTAGGTAGGTAGGTAGGTAGGTAGGTAGGTAGGTAGGCAGGCATAGCACAATGTGGAACGGTTTGAGCGCTTATAGAAAGTCGCAAAACTTATTTCAAGTATAGAGTTATAATATCTGTCACCTAAATTTCTTGCAAGTGGTAATTTTCAGATATCAACTGCCTTTACGGCTCACTGAAAATTGCTGGCTCGTACTACTGTTCCAATGTCTTGGGTAGCTTATAAAAGTTTGACAACTCATTTTTATAGCTTTTAAGAGATTTCTATGGAGTTATCCCAAATCCGAGTGAGGATTTGTGCCGCATCACATAAGTGTAAGACACATGTGAATTGCTATTTCCTACGAATGGCAATACGTCCGAACCAAGCGGTTCTAAAGTTAGATAAAATATTGTCATATGCCCATTACCGGATTTTATGAAGCTTGGTCGAAAATTGAGAAAATGTTTGATTTTGCCCCTAAAATCGGGCGCATAAATATCACCGTTGTTCACAGCATTTCATCCAGGTCATTTAGTGTTAGAGTGACCATACCGTATCAGGTCCGTGTGTCCGCACACAAGGATATTCACTAAAGTTAAATTTCTTAAAGAAATCTATATACCCCTACTAGAGAAAATGTAAATGGATATTTTATAACTTTGAAATCACATTGATAACGTTGAAAGCATGCCAAAATACTGCTAACGTAACAATGTTGGGGAAAATACAGTGCACTTGCCCGCGTAAGATCGCGATAGGTATATGGTTTGGTTGATTTTACTAGCGAAAACTATGTTCTCAAAAGTGAAGTTTAACTTAAACCTTTTTGTACGTTTCAACATATTCAGCACGAGTAAAACATATGATGTCGGCGATCTGCAGAAGGCAGACAAGGGGTCTCCCGCGGCCCATGCAGCACCCGGATGCAGCATTGCCGACGACAAGCTATCGACAATATCAGTCATATACAGTGCTAAAAAGATTGCTTTTATCCGCTTCAAATTAACATTACCACCTCATGTTCGGAAGACCGTTAGTCTCGATTATCGCAAAACTTCAAAACACTCCAATTTTATGGGTCACAGATGACAAAGCAGGGAAATTTGTGCGTTATGTTGTGACATCTTGAAATTAATTTGGATAACATCCAATGTGTTGATAACGTGCAACAGGCTGCATTAGAGCTGATAAATCATGTTCAACGTCACAAAAGACACTGATACAGCCATGGGCATATGATCTTATATTACTGATCTGCTGATAAGCTTAGATTACATCTGTTTGCTTATGTCAGAGTAACTCGATGCTGACGAAATAATAGAACACGGTACAAGAAACGCCTGGTCAATGTTCAATTGCCTGGTCAAGAGTTCAAATAACCTTTGATAACTCAGTGCTATTTTTATATCACTTGATATGGAAAGATTGCGTGTGATCATCGAAGCGTGGCTTGAAGCGTATTGAATGAGGCTCATGTAAAGCCTTTCAATATGGAGTCCTGTTGAGACTTCGACACCTCTAGGTTGAATGCAACCTTTAGACAGGCATGTGGACTTATCGAAGCCATTACAAACAACTCTTCGACCTTTCTCTTGACCCTATCTCGTCAATGGTTTGGCCCGAACCTACTGTAATCAATATTGCGTGTGGCTAAGTTTACTGCAACTTGGGATACGAACTGGTTAAACCGACAATGTTCTGTTGACACAACAACATTACGTGTAGTGTATGCTAATCCTTACAGGGTACGAAAATACACGATTTAGTATAAGTGTATTATAAGTAAAGAATTGGACATTTTACAGGTAAACCTTTTTTGTTGTTCTATGTTTTGTTTTTTGTTTTGTTTTGTTTTTTTCTTTTTTGTTCAATACAATTCAATTATGAAACATCTAATCAGCAGTTTCATTATTTTTTCGAGTCCCTTTCTCAGTCCAGTTGTCTCTCCCTGATGAAGCCTTACATGTTCAAGTACGACCTAAAAATCTGTAGGCACCCTCACAAATATTTATTTAAGCTGCCAAAGGGCGTTTTTCAAGTGACCACACACCCCTAATACGTAATTGACTCCGTTTTGATGACAAACACCTATTATTTACATAAAAATCTTCCCCTCACATTTATATAAAAGTCATGTAAAGTTGGTAAGGAAATTTTCGTTGTAGTATATTCTTAATGCTGTCATGGAGCGCAAAGCAAATCATGTGCCCCAACGCTCCTTTAGCTACCATTTTAATTTTCACTCATGAACATGTCAAGCGCAGCAACTCGAGTAAGAAAATCATTTGACTGAAACCCATTGTTCAGAAAATTCAGAAATAATTTTAAAAGTATTATTAGCGCACTGTACGAGCAAATCCGTTTCGTAACGTGTCACTTTGGGAAATCGTAAGATTCGAAAGGTGAATATCCAGGCAAATGTTTGATCACTGATATGAGAGAAGTACAGTACTACCTTCTGGATGGCTTCTAAGAGTAGGCCGATGAAGTAGAACCAAGTTGAAGCATTGCAGACTTCAATGTGTTAACAGATTGTGTATTTAAGAGTTAAAATCATAAATAAGATTTACCGATTGAACGGGCAATGACTCGTTCACCCATATTGTGTTTGTGACCGACTATTTCGAAGAATGTCACTACCTACTCCCACGCTTCACACAAGCTATACTGATAAAGAGATTTTCGCAAAACGCTGGCTTATTTTGCTCATATATGTACTTTTTACCAACAGCAGTGGGTCTTATCAATGGAAAACATTTCCTTTATTATAACCATATTTTAATATTGAATGACTTAATTTTTTGTGAGTAACTAGTCGTTTTTTTATTCTATGAACGAAATGAATTTATCAAGAGAGGGAGTTTTGTGAAACCTAACGCTGCCTCAAATATACCATATCCTGCTGTACGTGAAGTACGTCTAAAATCGCTGCATGAAAATATAACATGTACGATGATTATCGCTAGATTTTTCTACTGAAGGAGGAAATGACATCGTAGGGTGAGGGAAGACTCAGCCTGGCTAACAAAAAATAGATGAATTACAAGTACCGAACAACAAGTGACAAATTACATCGTGACTTATTTTGGCAAGGACTTTGAACCAAGTAGGTCGTTTTAACTGCACTTGCCACAAAAGTAGTAAGATTATATTGACCTCTAGGACAAAATAAGAATTTTTTACACCATTTTATTCATTTATCTACATGAAGCGAAGGAAAAATTAACCATCCATGTAACTAAAGTGTGACCCTGACCTATATACGAACTCACGCACGCGCAGCAGTGCATTGTCCTGAACTAAGCGGGGAAATTCCCTGCTGAGTCACACACAACATGTTTATACATGTACGGGAAATTCCGTGTGAGTCATCACCATCAAACTAGCCTATATAAAGGAGCTTTTTTTTACCCGTGTTGTCAGTCAGTCGCGGAGTCTAGCTGATGTTGAACACGAAGTTAACTAAATTTCATATCCATTTAATCCATAATGTCTTAGGTATCTTTCCAGAGGTGGACTAAATCCTTCTTGTTTTTGAATTTCTAGCGCCTGATGAAATATGTTCTGAATAAGTTCTGACCCCGGAGCCTCTGTTGTTGCACCTTTTTCTTGTATTTGTGTAAGCAGCTGTTTATATTGAACGTAATAATGTTTATACTTCTCTCTTCTTTTTGCTACACCCGTTTTCCCTTGTATTACATCAATAACAACACCAGGTATAGGAGTTAAGGCTAACAGTACCGGAACTGTTGGAATTGCTGCTATTACAGCAGAGCTTACAAGAATTCCCTTAGTAATATTAAGAGCCATATCAATTCTACCCATTAATTTATAACTTCGTCGATATGCAGCGCTAGTTCTTTCTATGTAATCAGCCAATTGTTCAACGCTTTCAACAACTGAGATGTGCATTTTTTACTGTATATGTAAGGGATGATAAAAATAATTGTAGTAATATAGAAATACAATATGGCAGAAGGAGGAGAAGATATACCACTCCAGGATTTCGATGAATCATATTTTAATGATGACGATGTTACTGCTGAAACATCTTTTACCGATGATACTTTTGCAAACCCAGATCCTTCAGTGGATAGCCCACAGGCGGATATTTTAATTAAACAGAGAAGAGAACTTACAAAAAATATGGCTGAAGGACTCTTAAACAAATATAGGATTACTAATCCGTATGCACGAACCGAATTGATTTTAAATGCTGAGATTAAAGGTGGTGATCTGTATTATAAAGACATCAGAGTTACAACAGATAAAGGAAGTAGATTTTTAGAGAAATCCACATTAAAAAGGAGGAAAGGAGGACCTGAATTTATAAATAAAGTATACAGATGGAGTGGAGTCGAATATCACTCTAGCGCAGAGCCCGAAAATGTGAGTCATACATCGCATTCTAAAGATGTGATAGCTGATAAAATACCGGCTGAGAAGATGACGCCAGAAGACATGGGTGTATACAAAGATGAACTGACAGAGTTACGACAAGATGCTTCTGGTAATGCAGATAAAATACAAGCTTTTGAAAATAAAATCGACCAATGGAACAATCTAAACCCCGAATATAGAGCTTTTGTTGATGAATTAAAGATGGCAAATATGCGTCTTGATGAGCTTTACAGTGAAAGAGATAAAATTATGTCAGAGCAGACAGAACTTACACCTGAACTCAGAACAAGACTAGCTAAAATTAATAATCGAATTGAAGTACAACATGATATGATCAGTGGGGCACGTGAAAGACTGGCGTCGACTAGGTCTCTTCGTGATGTAATTTCCGATCCAGAATTGTCACTCAGGCTGAAGCTAACAGAGTTATTTAAACGAAATGGTATAACAATCGCTGCAATACTGACTGCCCTTGGAATGACAATATCAACAATTGCCCTGGCTGTAACTAAAGGAGGGGGAGGAGGAGCGGGAGCAGGGGAGGAGGAGCAAACGCAGGAGGTTCAGGTCCGCCCAAAGTATATACAAAAGCGAAAGAAATTGTAAAGCAATTTGGTGAATGGTTAAAACATTGGCCGCAAAAAGTGCTGCTGCAATACCAGGTTTAATCGGTTCCCTCGTCAGTTTTCTATTAAAAACAGCAGGATCGGTGGTCGGATTTGTTGGAGAACAGCTATGGATATTTTTAACTGGATTAACATTAGTCATTATAAATAAAATTATGTATTAATATATGACACCCCTACAGCATCAACATGTTTGGTGAAAAGAATATTGCAAAGTTTCTTTCTAAAAATAAAGACCTGTTTGGTTTCTCTGTCGAATTGGAATGGTGCAAACTCCGACGAGTAAATCGACATATACTTCGAGCAAATCCAGGTGTCCGACTCAAAGATGATAATCTTTATCATAACATTTTAGCTTTCGTGAAGGAATGTCAAAAGACTAACTTCTTTAAGCGACTAGAATTCATAGCTGTATTCCAGGATACTGAGGATGACCAAGAGGCTCATCATCTCCAAGAATATTGGGTTCTTCGATTGATTCGCGACACAGGTAATCGATTTATCTTTCAGGCAGACGGAAATATTTATGTAAAGATGTGATTTTTTCTTCTAAGTTATTATATACACGAAGTGAAATGTAAGATGTGATTTATTTTCTTTTTAACTGTAATTTTTTTCTTCTACTATACATTACACGAAAAATGGAGTACGATAGAACATTATCACCGACTTTCACCAACCGAATACCGAATGGAACGAAGTCAGAAAGAACTCATCACGTGATTGCTCATAATCCAAGTGAGGCAGATCCAGGCCAGACACTTATCATACGATGTCCGAAGTTAGAAAGCGGAGTACTCTTAGTTCCAGATACTTTCGACCTGGTTTTTGATCTCGAAGTAACGGGAGATGAATATAACCGAGTAGTACAAAATGTTGCAAAAAATTTGGTGGAGCGTATGAAACTCACATTTGAGGGTCAGACACTTTTCGATTTGAATAAATATAACCTTATTGAATGTTATCGCGATCTCTTCAAACAAAAAGGAGAGAACTAACATGACACTGTACGGAATTCAGAACGAAAATCTAAGAAAATTAAGAAGCGGTTCGACCGATGGAGATCAAAACGTCGTGGGCGATAAGTTACTTTTCGACACATATAAAACAAAATATGCTATTCGTCTCACTCATCCCCTCGTGACAGGTCATGGAGTTGCATATCCAAAAGCGTTAGGGAGTCATATTGAATGGGAAATTACGTTGGCACCCGCCCCCCAATTACTTGTCAGTAATCAGGTTGTTACAACCAATTATAAATTAAAAAACATTCAAATGGAATACGAAACAATTTCTGACCTCGATCTCGCGAGGTCAACTGCTGGTTATTACAACGGTGGAAAAAGTTACCTTTACGAGCATATACATTATTTTAGAACAATCCCATTCAAAGAATCGGACACGGTTATCAATGAAAATATAAACGTACCACGACGTAGCATTAGAGGTATCGCTATACTCTTCACTAAAAATCAGAATCAGACAGAACTGAACAGTGAACTTTTCTTTAACCCATCCATTGAATCTGTGTCTGTATCAATCGAAGGCATTGCAAATAAAGTGTACGCTCAGAAGATGATACCAAGACAATTTTGGCGAGAGGTGCGACGGTATTTTGCTGAAGATAAAGATTGGTGTGAAATTGATATAGATGAGGCCGATTATTTGAAGAATAAATTCTGTCTGTTTATCGATCTGCGTAGTTTTAAAGATATTGAGTTTCATGGAAATGGTTTTAAAAGTAATGAACACAAAGGACGGAATTCAACTTGAGATCCTGAAGAAAGATGCCTCGTGGGGTGGCGATGACGCTCACAATGATAATATATTTGCCCACATTTATGTTATCAGTGATGCCCTGGTCTCTATTGAAAATAGTAGATTAATGTCTTTACAATATTAACCATGACCCGTCGTCCGTCCTATCGGCCATGTTTCTGCCAGCCATTCGCCCGTGTCTGGATTATATAACTGCACACGTTTGATATCATTTGGCGCCATCATGATTTTACTACGCTTTTCACTACGGATTTCTCCAGCCTTTTTCGTACAAACTGTACAAACTGTGCCGGCTCCGGCTTCTTCCAGTTTCAAATAGATCTTTATAATCTTCAAAGTTCAAATGTTTTCTAACACAAACATCTTTCACCCCTTTATTTTTTTTCGTCTCGGAAACGGGAGTTCGAAAAGCATACACTTTCGAGCGTATGCCGACAAAATCAAGAATAGGTTCACCATTCAACTCATCTTTAAATTTACCTATCACTTTTTTATTAATCTTCGGAAAGTTGGGGGCCACCATGGCCCCACTCATCCCACTAGTATCATATATAGACTTCTCACCATTCTTTTCAACATCTTCTCGGACTATATCATTGAAAGTTACGTCCGGGTCCGGGATCGGTACACTGTAAACAAAACTGTCAGTATCCATGTAGGCTAATCGTATTCCAGGGAACTGTTTTCGAAAGTAATTGTAATGCGTCTCATACATTAGCAGCTTAGAAAGTTCAAGCACCGCCGCGCCAATGAAAACTGGCTTTTTATATTCATATTTATCCCTTTTTAGTTCCAGGAGAGCACTGTCGCAGGAGTCTCCATCCTCTTCGGAAGTTATGGTAGTTATATGTTTCAACTTTGGATTATACTTCTGAATCTTTTTATGACCGGAACCGTTCCTACCCGAAACAAATCTAAAATCTCTGTACTTTCGAACGTCTTCTATTGTCTTGCCGAACATCGCGTTATTCATCAACTTATAGAAATTCTTTTCAAAATCTGTCTTTCCCTTTGTCCTCATTTCAGTATTAAAGGCAATATATTGTTTGAGACACGCCCTCTCTTCGAAGGCAAGCACCCGATAAATCTTTTTCAATCTCATTCCCATCCGAAGATAGAATTCCAGCAACTTGTAGTGTAAGACGTATCTCTCTCTGTCCAACACACTTGTAATCAGTCGACCGCCCTGCCTCGGAAATTCATAGTGATGCGGTGCTAATGGCAAATCGCTGTGTTCTTCATGTATTCGACTGGATATTCTAAGTCTACTTCTAGAAACTTGGTGGAAAGGTGGCGCCGGGTCCCCAATCAAATCCTGCTCCGTCATTCTGAGCAGACCATTCTAACAATTCTTCCTTCGTCATCAATGAAGTCCGCCCGTGGGCATATCCTGACTCATTGCCCATCCGTAAAGATTATTAGCATCGAGATATTTATTTCGGTTAACGGTTTCTCCGGATCCCAGTTCCCGCCAGCGGCGGCGTAAGCAGGATGATTTGTCTGTAAGTAATGAATATTACACTGGCTGATACCGCCTCTAATTCCCCTCTGTACGAAATTCATCTGCTCAGCATCTTGAATGAGCTCAAACTTATTACCCGTATAAAGTAACATAGCATCCCATGTCAAGCCGGGCGCCGACATGTAATGGGCCGGATCTAACTTATATGCTTCTAAACATGTGTCACGGAAATTTTCGAATATATTTGCAAGAAGTAGAACGTCAGTCTCACAATAGAATTCCATATAATCTTTAATCGTCTTACATCCCACTTCATCCCACACCTTCAATGCATGCTCATAATCAGATTCTGAAATCCCCTCTTCCGTCAATTCGCTATAAAATTTGTGTCTCGTTGGTAGCTCCTCTTCTTCCAATCGCTCTGGAGAATCTAAATATTCGTAGGGGAAGAAACCTTTCGCTCTTTGAATGTCCGGGTACGAAAGTGGCGCCGCCGTCCACCCGTGGGGCTCCGGCACAGTTTTTGCCAACTTCGCCAATGACCCCATCATCAGCTGAGCACTGTCCATAAACTTTATAGAAAAGTGGCGTCTCTTTATCTCCATCTCCCCATCGACAACAATTGAGGCGTGAAAAATAAATGTTTTCGAGAGGCCCATAATTCCACCATTGCCCGTCTTAGCTATGATTTTAGGCTCTGGTCCCCCTCCGGCGTCGATTTCATGTAATTCTTTCAAAATAAAAGAACCATCGTATCCCTTGAGGTTGTGAAAGTAGATAGGAATGGTTCTCAACGGGCGGCACTTTTCACAATAAAAAGTATCATCACCGTCTCGGTATCCTGCCGGCTCTCCACATGCAATACAGACTGGATTGCCGTAATTAGAAGGATCTTTCATTGGTTTTATTTTCAAATAATACGATTTCGAATAATTCTCAGCCCGTTCTTTCATATCCTTCAGAAAGTCTGTAACACAGGAGAGCCCCGTGAATGTTCTTTTACCGTAAACAGTGGGTGGCCTCGTTCCGAAGGAGCCCCACCGTTCCACCATAACATACGAAAGACAAATTGGAATATGTCGACCGGTCCCCTTCTCAATAATTGCCTCAGTATCTGCATAGACGACGTAGGGGGCGGGGACCTTCTTCCGATGTCCTTCGAATTGGCATACTTCCTTAGGAAAACCTGGCTGGGCAGTGTCTGTTCCACAATAATTCTCATGTTCTTCCAACTCTCCTGTTGACGCAAATCCTTTTCCACAAATCGTACAAATACACTTCCGTCTGTGCACATTCTTACGATTATTATTAGAATTAAGAAGGCGATTTTCCGCAGTAATTGGTACATAGTGACTCGAAGGGTTGCCATCGGCGCTGACTATTAGTAAAATCTTCGCTGTCTGCACCGTTCCACCTTCTCCTATCGGAACCGTTCCGTGAGGGGTTCTGTTAGGGGCTCCGTAAAACACAGTTATGCCGGACGGATCGGGATCGGACTCGTAGATCTGAAATACTTTGAGTCTGATGCCCGGATTTTGTCGCTCAAAACGCTCGAAAATAGTATCATCGGCGGGTGTGGGAAATGGAATGCCGTCCCAACAGTAATCGGCTATAAATGGAGAGTACGTATTCCAATTTTTTCTGGTATTACCAGCCTTCTTTTTACGAAACTCGGGGTCGGCTAACTTTAAACTTGCTACGACGGCATACTGGAAGCAGTCCTCGGCGCCTCTGAGTAGGACCAGATCGCTCACACATTTCTTATTTTTCAACCATTCCGGCAGTTGGGGGCCGGGGCCAGCCCCAAGTAGTAATTCTACCAGTCTTACTTTAAAATTAAGTATCTCCTCGAGAACTAGACCAGAGCCCTCAACAGCTTCAGTTTTATCAAGCCATTCTTTGTAGTCTTTTACTAATTGTTCTTTCACTGCCGCCCCTCCCTTATCTTTTGTGTATATACCCCCATTATAGTTAACATAGTGTGTACGATTTTGCACACTTTGATCTTTTGGATTTTTGAATTTGACTTCCATTTCTGAAAAAACACGGTACATCTTTCTTTCTTTGGCCATACCTTCGATATCAATCTGCGCGATATCCTCGACTCGCTTGACTTCGTAGGAAAAATCTTTTTCTATAACTACATCTTTGAATGCTCTCCGTAAGCGACGTTTTTTTTATGCTGTAATGCACAGTAAGTCTCCTTGGAATAACTGCGGCGGCACCTTCTCCCATTTCTTCACCAATTCTTCTCTAAGATCATTGAAATCTATCCATGGTTTTTTACCGAAGGGATTTTCTAGAGTAAAACCTTTACCTGAAGAATCTGTTAAATCTGTGTGAGTCATGGTATACAGATAATTCTGAGTGTCTAGCCCTCTATTTAAATCGAGGTCAAGTATATCGGCCAATTGGTTTATCTTATATTCATTCACGATTGGATCCATTGTACTGTCCTATATATATCATAAAAAATTTTCTTAAAGAAAATATCTATTCTAATTCATCAAAATCCACTATAATATTTTTGTCAGCATTTATTCGTTTATATATCTCACCTAATCTTTCTAAGTCGACTAGTTCTTCCGCATCTTGAATTTCTGGTTTATTAGGCGCAGCACAAAATAACCTCTCAACAGTGAAAGAAAGAGCACGTTTATTTAATCGCGCGGTTTAAATGCTAAGAATTCTATCTTACTACCTTTCCGGATATTACGAGGTACAATAGCAGGATTTTCTCGGACTGGCAATGGGCCCACTGCTTTAAAAGCACAGTCAATTTCTTGAACCATATCAATACATGTAGCGAAATTGGAAGTGTTTCTCCCTCTTTTAAACTGAAATTTAAAATACGCAACTGGCTGCGCCCCGCTCCCTCGTTTCTGATACACTTTAGATGGATTGTAAAATCTGCAGGTCGTTCCGATAGGATTCCCTTCGGTGACGGTTCAGATAGTATTCTTGGAGTGAGCGGCCAGGCTTGCAGCATAACTTTTAACAGTAGATGCATCGAAACTTTCACCTAGGGTACGGAATATTATTAAATCGGTAAACTTTTGAAGACTCGGTTGCCAACGGACACACACCCCATCGCATGTAGCAGGATCTCTAGAGCCGTACTTAGGTCCGATGTTGAAAACTACTTCTAGCTCACTGTCTACGTATATGAAAGGATCTACATATTCACCAAATACTAATTTGCCTCCATCATCAATTTTGATGTTTTCTCCGGTTTCAAGTATTTTTATTGCATCTGAAATAGAAAGGATTGTCATTGTATTATCATATATATCTTAATAAAAATAATTTAAAAAAATTTTTTCTATGATATAGTATCCCCAAAATGTCATACATATTCATAAATGGACCAACTGGAAGTGGTAAGAGTTACGATGCAATAAATTTGAAAGAAGAGGGAGTTGCTACGATGACTCACGTACCAGAATTTGACACTAGTTTTTCCAGCAACATTGCCGACTTTTATAATGGGCGTGTCACCCACGTTTCGATTGCTGATTTTCAGAAACAGTTTATAGAACATACTCTTAATTTACAATATCAGGCTTGGGTGAGGGAGGGGGGCCCCCCTTCAGAACACTACATTATTTGTGACTCTTCCATAATTCAACATCTGACTTTTTCTCGAATCCGGGGCGTTTCCGTGGCAACGGAAGAAAAAAAGATTGTTTCTAGAGCATTTGACCATTTACCCAGTTTCATTATCATATTCAAAGATATGCCTTGGGATTATTGCAGGCGGAATGTGTTGACTCGAGCCAGACAATATGAAATAACCGCCTTAAAAGAACTAGAAGAGATTCACACAAGTTCAAACAGACTTTCTTAGAAATTTGCCACGACTATAGGCTTCCATGTTTGGTAATTCATCAATCTCTTACCCCCCTCGTTCTCAAGAATATACTTAATCCAACAATTGATACTGAGACAGTCGGGTCAGTAGAATATCCACGAGCTTTTGACTTTGGAATTGCATGGAGCGGCGGCAGCCAGGGATTTTTAATAGATGGTTTCAAGGAGGAGGAACTTGAAAAAGCGTACTTCCCACCTGGTCAAGAACAACTAGAACAACCTCGAGTCTCACTAAAGAACCTACACAAACTTCTTAACGCTTGTGAATCTGTGTGTGCTTATAATGCTTCGTTGACCTACGAGCACTTGACATTATGAAAAGGGGGGACTTTGAAGTTACTTGTCTATGGCTTATGTCAGTTGTGTACATTATACTTCAACCAGAACTTATCGATAAAGCTGAACAAGGGGACTCGAAAGAACGGACTGTGGTAACATGAGAAGTCGTTTTGAAGATCTTGCAAACTTAATATGTTCAGGAACTGAGGGGGTACCACCTCATCCACATACTGCCGAAAAAGATGCAGTAAGTGAACATTACTTACGACAGTACATGATAAATACTTGGCCAGGTGGGGGGTGGAAGTGGGGTGGTAAACTGACACTTTCGGCTTTCAAGAAATTAAGACTTTTTCCATGGTACTTATTGAATAACTTTCGTAAATACTTACGTTAGTACTTACGTAGTACTTGACAAGTACCATGGACAGGAACTTACGTAGTACTTGACAAGTACCATGGACAGGAACTTACGAAGTTCTAATAACATTTTCCTCCGGCTCCCAACTATTGAAACTTTCTGGATAACCTTTCCATTTTATCAGATAATATTTCTTTCCTCTAATTTTTTTCGTCTTCAAAATTCGTTCTACTCTGTACAGCTCGTCGGCTCCCCGGGCGCTCTGAAGTTCATCAGAATAGAAAGTGCCGAGTATTTCCTCTCCATTCAGATCTTTTATTTTGTAAACTGGTGGTGTTCCAAGCCAGCTGCGTACACAACTTTTGAAACTACGAAAATCTCCTCTGTCCAATTTGGCAAATATCCTTTCTTAAAAGTGGTCTTGTATTTTGTAATTCGGACACGTTCTCCCGGCTTGAATTCAGGGTTGGCTCCCCCGCTGCCAACTCAGGACCGAATAGTGTATAAAATGCCTGCCAATCGTTGTCCTCTGTTACGTCCCTGGTTTCATTTTGATACTTCCGTGAACGGTGTTATTGTAATTCTCAAGAAGGTGGGGTAGAATAGAAAGCCATTCACGTGTCTGTCTGTATGTAAAGTATTTCCACATCATCGTCTTGAGGGTCCGATTAAAACGTTCAACGACGCTAGCTTTTTTGTCACTGTAGGTGTGAAACCAGTGAATTCCCACCTCCTCCAACCACCCCTGCATTTTTCGATTAGTAAATTCCCGCCCCTCATCTGTCTGAAGTTTGTCGGGTCTTCTCCCAGATTTCTTAATCACATCTTGTAGTGCCTGTAACGTATCATCAGCCGTTTTTGACTGTATTGGCCTAGCCCAGGCATATTTACTGAGTACATCGATTACTGTTAGCATGTATCGAATGTTATGATTCTCTTTTGCGAATGGGGGAGGGAATTCCACGAGATCCGCTTGCCATTGAGAGTCTATCGATGTTACAAAAACGCGCCGGCCGCCCGTAGCATGAGAACGAGGTACCGGTTTATGTAGATTATAAGTTAGCTGAGTTTTTAACCACTCCTGCACCTCTTTCTTAGTGACGTGGAGTCCGCTGGCGCGTGCTGCGTCATACAATTTTTGTACACCTCCAAAACCAGTTTTTGGGTTGTAATATAATTCTCTAAGAGTGCCTTCAGCTTCCATAATTGCTATATTATACGAATAATTTTATGTCGTACGGATTCCGTAAACGAAATACTAGTTTACTGAATGGCCTACTTTTCAATTGCTTGATTAGGCCCACGGCTTCCCGTTCTGACACCTCCATTCCATATTCTTTTATAATAGTTTTGTTGTCTATCTTGTTCGGTGTGTAAAATAGTACTAACATCTGTATGTTTTCCCTAAATGGTTTACTAATACTAGTATATTGTTGAGTCAGAACCCAGACAGATAATCCGTCGTGCCTTGCGCTGAAACCAAGTTGGACTAAAACGTTACTGCGCTTCTTCATATCTTTGGACGAGGCGCAGTCATCGAGGATTATTAAAGTGTTCGTTCCAGCCCATTCTTTATGCACGTAGGTTAATGTATCATCCACTGCATCGAGTCCGACTGGAAATATAAACACATTATCATCGGTGAAAATGAATCTTCTATTATACGCTTTATTATTCATGAATGTTGGGCAAATGAATATCACATATTCGAATTTCCTTAAGTACGGACCGGTGAGGAGGTCCAACATAAATTCTGTTTTGCCAGAATATGTCGGTCCAGTTATAATCATGTTGAATGGTGGGGTTACGTATATTGACATTTCCTCTGGATCTATATACTGTAAATTAATGAATCTCTTCTAGTTCTTTTAAGTTACTGGTTCGAGTTAGATGAAACCCAGTCACATCAACAGCATCTGAATGAACTATATAGTTAGTGACTTTATTCCAGTACCTACAATAGTAATGAATATTGCTAAAGATAACAAACCAATTTTACCATATTCGTGAATAGGGTCTGCAGATGCTGCCCGTTCCGGGGAGGGGAGGGGAGGCCCCCGAGTCGTGTCATTGTGAGGTGACTCTCCGGGCTCGTCCTGCCACTTCACAGGATCCCTCCCCTCCTCCCCTCCTTCCATCTCGTGTACAGCACTTTCTCGAACTTCCGTGTTTATATCACCGTTCACCCCGAAGGACATAGATTCTGTAGCGTATTGCAATTCATTATTATAACCCGAGATTGCCGGGCCCGAAAGAATGACCATCTCAGACGGTAAGAGAAGTAAATTGGGCGAAACTGCCATATCAAGTTTGACACCAGTATTCATTATTGTGTCTTGGTATCGTCTATAACTGATTACTTTGTCAGTATTACGAATTTCATCTTCGAGGAGAACGCCGAATTCTTTTCTTACTTGCTCTGCACTGCCAGTATCGCCCACAATGGTACTACAAATATTAGCTTGTGCGCCGAGTATGCAATATACGTAGGCTTCAAGACTTTCGTTGAGGCGGGCTAGGCCAGCCTTTGTTAGTCCCGAGTCTCCTGTCAGAGGAATGAAACTATTATATTGTCCCTCCGATCCATCATTTCGGAAGAAATAGTAGTGCGGTCGTTCTTTGTCGGACAGTACATGTTTTTTCTTTCCAAAAATTGTATGTGTATAGAAAACACCTCCGTCAGAGGAGAGGAAAAAGTCATGACCGTTGTATACAGCGGCAGGCTGTCGAACGGGCCCACGATTAGTGTAATATTCATAACCATAACCAAGACCTTTATTTTGACCTTTTCGATAACGAAAGTCGGACTTCGTTGGACTTATATTTCCAAATTCTGTACATAGAAGTTCATATTGGACGAGATTGTATGGATTGTCGCCCGCTTTGAAGGTGGGGGTATCGTCTGAAGTGCAACGCCCATTTCGTGAAGGATCCGACGTATTGTAAAGTATACATGGAAACGGCAGAATGATCGTATTTGCGGAGGAAATTTCTTATCGAAGAGATGGGTGAATGATATACCACAACCAGTCGTGCTGCACCATACAGCGAAATTCAGTTGCTGGTCCCAGTATTTCATCTTTGGACTGCCCAGCCAGACATTACTTTCTTTCGCTGATCGATGAGTGATTACGTTATCTTTGAACACATCCCGTGGATGGAAAGTAAATTTATCTGTCGGCGTTACATATATTTCTAAGTCCATGAGAATAGGTTTTATTCCCCCGTCCGGTTTGGAAGGAATATCAGCATGCTGTACTGTCGGTACGCTCGTCTTATTCAATTGAAAAGCAACTGGGAATAGGTCTGTACTCATTATTCGTGTTTCTATATACAGATAGATTTAAATGGAGGAGAATTTTCTCGGAATCCCTGTCGGAACGTTAGGGGTACTAACATTCCAGACTATGTTAATACTTTATTTCGGATTCAGGTTTAAACGAATTTTTTATTTTTTAATAAGAATAGATAACATACTGCAAACAATGGAGAATTTAATAAAGTCATCGGCAGCGGCAAATATGGCAGCGCATTCCGAAGGGGCTTCGGCACCTTCAGCGCCTTCGGACAATAATCAATCCATAATAGAGACAAAACGTGAAAAAATACTCTGTGTCATCGCAAGTGGTCAAAGCAAGTTATTTTTTGGTAAGGAGATTACAGTTGCTGACGTAGAAAAATGGAAAGATGAAACGGTGGTTAAAGCCTTCAAATGTACGAAGCGAAATACAGTTCTCTTATAATTGATACCATCACTCAAAGTTTCATAGATCTAGGAGCCCGCGCAATCAGTCAGGTAGTTCCAATCGATGATCGAGATAACTATGCCACTGATCTTAAAAAGGATTTTATTCTAAACAGTGAATAAAACGATTATCAGGGCGGATAGCGTACACGTGGGGCCTGTGATTGCTCTAATTTCCACCGGTTTAATTACGGGTAAACATTTAATTTAAAAAAAATCGGGTTAATATAGTACCTGAAATAAATGGATTCAACTTCGACGACTCAGCAAACGGCTCCGCCAGGGACGACCTTACCAGGGACGATCCTACCACCAACACCGGCACCTCCGACACAGCGCAACATAGAGAAAATGACGTTACCGACGAAGAATCCAGGGAGAGTTGCTGCGGGCAAGCGACTAGCGGAATGGAACAGGCAAAACAGGGAGAAGAAACTAAAAGCAATGGAGGGGAATGATAGTGATGCGGTAGCAGACCTACCGCCTACAATTAAAGAACAGTGTGATAATAATTCACGCTGGTATAATAAATGTTATCTTGTTTTAGGAATTGTGGGAGTTTCATTGACTGCATTAGGGCTATATTGGGGGCGTGCTCGGCATATTTGTCCCGTTAATCGATCGAGTCCAGATCGGAAAGATCCTCCCCAAAATAAGAAAGCGGAAAAAACAGAGCCAGTAGCGGCTCCCTCCAGAACAGTTCCGACGGGAGGGGAGGGGAGGGGGAGGGAGGACCCAGCTCCTCTACATTGTATGAGATGGATTAACTCCCCATATTTTATTTTTTTATTTTTTATTTTATATACTAGTCAGCAATCATGGATATTAAAACAGTTGTAAACACAATGTACGATGGTATTGTAATCGCAGGACTTGCGATGGGATATCTAATGATCTCCAGCAAATTTCTGAAAATAGAGGTTGGCGATCCAAGTCGACCAAATTTAACTCGATTGGCAAAATAGGCGGTGCGACTGCTGCCGCTGTAGCAACCAAAGATCTCCTTGAACAGAAAAATATTATTCCTGCAGAACCTTATACTTCGTAATAATAATATTCATCGAACATTTATACTTAGTAATATATACAACGTACAACAATGATCATTTGGATTGAAAGTCAAACAGGTGAACCAGTCACTGTTAATTTTTACCCTTGCATTGACACGACGCAGTTTACGAAGATAAGACTGCTAGAGTGCGGACTATATAATTCATGGCATAACATAACATCGACGAATAATGTAATAAAATATCAAGAAGGTGACCAACCGAAGAAGACTAAATCAATACGTCCAGGTAACTACAATATCGATACGTTAAACAAAGCAATCGGTTGAAGCAAAAAATTAATTTTGAAAAACATCTGCCGACAACCATGTTTATCTAACTTTGGCTAAAGATATTAAAGTCTATTTCAATGCCACAGGTAGCTTCGCCAACGTCGTCGGCTTTTCAGATAAACCTGAGAACAACCCAGTTATAAAAAGTACTATGAGTCCGAAGAAAGTGGATTTCTTAACAGTCACTAAATATATAGTTCATTCAGATGTAGTCGATGTTACTGGAAATTATGTTTCATTTGGTTCGGGTGCCTCCGGAGGATACATACAGGGGAAAGTATCGAACTGTTTACAAATACTTCCCATCCGGGATACGAGAGAAATAAGTGAAAAGGTTACTTACGATTTTAAAAACGGAGCAATTTCTATGCCATTGAGAAAAGGGGGAGATTACATGAATTCAATGCGTATCTGGATAACAGATCAGGATGGGAACATGATCGATTTCAATAACTGGCCAATTAGCTTTTGTATTGAATTGCTGTAGTCGTTCTGAAGCGTTCCGAAGGAGCCCCCTACCGGTGTAACATAAACCATCCCACGACTAATCCTCCAGCAATATAGATCATCTCATATTTCTTTTGCTCAGGGCTGGGTTGATAATAATCTGAGATTGAACTGACTTGACGTAGAGTTGCTTTGCACCGCTTCTGCTTCTTCCAGGATTTCTGCATCTGTATCTCTTAATTCTGCCGCAGCATGCGCATCCTTTGCTTGATTTTCTCTTTCCCAGTCAGCCTGTAGTAATCTTTTTTCTGACCAGACGTTGCGATCATGTTCAAATTTTTCTAATGCTTTATCATGTCGAACTTTCTCTTCAATAAGAGCCTCACCATTCCCAGAAAGCTTTTGTCCGATAATATTTCCTCCTGTGAATGCCGTTGCATTTAATACAGCACCGAGAACTGTCATTCCTATTGCTGAAGCCATGGTTGTGTATATTACAAGGTATTATTTAATTTTCACTGTATATAGCATAATTATGTCTGATCCAAGTGGCTTCGGTCTAGGTACAATTCGTATGCAAAATCTTGAGCTTGAAGATCTGAGTGATGTTAAAGTTAACAATAATACTAAATGGCTGCTAATCATAATAAGGATTACGTCCTTCGTTATAAAGACCGCGAAAAATATTTCGTTTTAGCCAATGCCGCGGCGCCACCCCACGAACATGCTGTAGAATTTTCCGAACTTAAAGACATTGATGAAACTGTAATTGACGCCACAAAGGCTTCGAATGATCCTACTCCTTTTGCTCTGACATGGGATGGGATAGTCAGAAATTCATGCCTTATAATGTGCCGCGTAACATCTTAGATATATTGGATAGTGAAATTGCAGGAGGTGTTGCTGAACCACCAGGAACTCCGAATGTGATTTATTTTGATAGCAATGTAAACAAATATAAATTGTTAGATTTTCGTAGTTGGCTTACTCCTACAAATCCATACATTGCACTTCTTGGTATACCAATTCATCTTAAAATTAGTCCTCTTAATACAATAATGAAGGCAGATAATACACTAAGAAGGTGGATAAACGAGGGGGAGAATTATTGCTCGTATACAGCTAGCGGAGTTCCAGTTAGATTATTTTGGGACACAACTTTAAAGAAACTGGGTCTTAAAAGTGTCGGTGATGAGGCAGCTGAATTAACTTTACAGACTGTAAATCAACAGATGACTGATAATATGAAAATACTTCAACATGGTACAGTTCTCATTAGATGTGTAAAGTTAGCTACTGGAGATGAATTTGACGATTTGGTTGGATATTATGCTATGAAAACAGATAACAGAACAACTTGTGATATTATCATAAGTATTGATAAAGATCGGGCAGGGGAAATGAGTATTGAATGTTTTGTTGGTGGGAATAGAATAGAGAATGACTTAGGAACTACATTTGTACGTAGAGATAAAAGAGTGAACACTTTAGATATCAGTACCATTCATCTGAAACGTCTCATTTTGTTTGAAGTAATGGTCTTCCGTCACATTTTAAGTTCAGAGGAAATTACTAAAATTTTATCTATCGGGTGAACAAGTTCGCACCGATAGGAACTCCGAGTTCAGACCTCAGTCATGTAGTAGAAAAATTCACATCAGCTAGACTCCGCGACCGGCCGGCCGGACTGACAACGGGGCTCCTTTATATAGGCTAGTTTGATGGTGATGACTCACACGGAATTTCCCGTACATGTATAAACATGCTCAGCAGGGAATTTCCCCGCTTAGTTCAGGACAATGCACTGCTGCGCGTGCGTGAGTTCGTATATAGGTCAGGGTCACACTTTAGTTACATGGATGGTTAATTTTTCCTTCGCTTCATGTAGATAAATGAATAAAATGGTGTAAAAATTCTT